>NC_059073.1:82267983-82505483 GCF_020497125.1 Mauremys mutica
TGGCACTGGAATTGCCCTATCTGGACTGTA
Source organism: Mauremys mutica (assembly GCF_020497125.1). NCBI lineage: Eukaryota > Metazoa > Chordata > Testudines > Geoemydidae > Mauremys > Mauremys mutica. Next base: position 82,268,014 of record NC_059073.1, read on the forward strand.
TGGTCATCAGCAACCTTTAATGGCAATCACTGTACATTTTTTTTTGTCAAATTTGCTTATGAAGGGAGTATATCAGTTTTAAGTGACTGACTTTTGAGCTATTTTGTGATGCTCTTGCTGAAAACCAAGATCCTTGTAAAAATATGTATTCTACAGTAATGATCCAGTGTAGCATCACATCTGCAAACTGTAATGTCTGAAAACATTACTGTGTTTGTATGCATGTGTCTATGTATTTTATATATGCCAACAAATGTTATTTTTTATAAGAGCAACATGTTATCACTCTTTTTTCTGCCCAGCCCACAAAAAATAGTTTTAGTGTTTTGCTTTGGAAATTGGTTTAAGCAATAATGACCAAAGAGCAGAAGTTTTTGGCAGTTAATGACGAGCGGAAGTTGTTGAGGGCCCAAGGCTTTGCCTCGGGCCCTTAACCTAGTTGGTCATTAACTGCAAAGCCACGTCTAAGCCAGAGGTAATTATTGCTCTTTTAAGCTGTGAAAAATACAAAAATGTAAGGAAAAATAATGATAGTTCCTATTTAATGTTTTGATCTGTGTATTGTTATGCAGATTGGGCTCTGTTTACAATACTCGTCATTTTTCCTAATAGTTAAAAACTTCAGTCCTGTTCCCATTAAAAGCAGAGGGAGGAGGATCAGGTGAAAGCATAGTGAGTTATGTGAGAGTACAGGAACTAATACAGAAAGCAGAACCTCAATTCTCAGCATCCTGTTAGGTTTTATTTGCTACTGTAAATAGCAATGGGCCCAACCAATGCAAGCCTCTGGATTTGAACAGCTCTGAATTATGAGGAAGGTTGAAGCCAGATCTGGATTTAAACTTTTCACTTGCCCCTTAGATTTATAATGGATCAGACTGGAATTCTAGGGCTAAACACCCCAAGACCTTGGGAAAGCCCTGATTTCGATCCAATTATTGTGAATTGAGCCCTTCTCTAGCTCAAAACAAAACCTCTAGGTAGTCTGCATTCATGTCCTTACAACTCACTCTGGGATAGAATCTGTCAGATTTCAATACACATTTCTTTACAGAAATGTGTCCATTTTCTAGCCTGTCACATGCACATTAGTGATTCATTCTTCTATTTTTTTAAAAAGGAAACTCCTGTTTGGTGGACTGCAACAGGAAGTAGGAGGCAGCCACTTCTTGACTATTCCCTCCAGCGATGATTAAAGAAGAAGCAGGTAGTCAGTCATGTGACAGGGCTGAAATATATAAACTGGGTATCACACTGCTCTCTGAGAGCAGTTGCTATGGTAACACAGACAGAGATGGAACAGCAGTAAAGGAGAGCTGCCCTGAAAGCAAATGTTATTGATTAAATGAGCTTTTTTTAGGGTGGAGGGGGCTAGGAGGGCAGGTGGGCCCACTGTAAAGAATGTATGGAGAGCAGCATTGTGTTGTACTGACTTGTATTGACTAATCCTGTCAGAGCTCTTCACTATAACTAGAAGTCCATGACCTACTGTTTGTGCAACTGTTTTGCTGGATGAACTCCCCCAGCCCCCAACCAACATGCACAGTAAATAAATGACACTTTTTTGATATCTAGGAATTGTGTGTCAGAGTGTCATCAAATCTCTGATGTTTACAATCTCATCTGAAGGTGGATAGTTTGGATTCTTTCCAGGCAGAGTTAATTTGTTTTTTATGATGTGTTACTTGTCTCTAATGTCATCACACTATGAATGAGCAAACAATGGACTTTCCACCAGCAAGATAAAGGACTAGCACAGTTTTCTGGATTTCCTAAAATGACTGTCATTCTGTGGACATCTCAGCTCATTCTGCAGGGATTAGTTGTATGGTTGGCAAGAGGATTTCTTTTTGCAGAATGGCTACTGTAATATTCATTATCCTCAGTCTGACCTCAGCATGAGGATGCAGTGACCTTCCTATAATAATGGATACCTCTCACTCCCAAGCCTTATGACCTTTTTTTTTTGGTCCCTTTCCCTGTTACAGAAAAGCAGCACAATACAATACAGCCCTCTGCCAGCAGATCTGTTACTAAAGGAATTCATGCATCTTGCATCTTGAAGATGCATTATTAATGCCTGGACAAATCACATCAGGTGGAACTCAGCAAGTCCCTGGCACTGAAAAAAGGAACAAAGGCTGGTTCTACAAGAGAGAGAAGGATGAGACAAATTATAACAGCTGGGAGTTTCTTGTAAGTAAGATGGCATAAAAACAGAAATGCCAAAAATGTTTGCACATACGGTAAGTTTATGTGTTTATTGGAAAGTAAATTACACAATGCAGTACAGAAAAGATACTTTAATTGTATCCTGGTAAACATCCCATTGTTGGGCCTCTTTGAATTTCATGGCAAACTGGGCTGGCTTGCTGGCATCCAAATTACTTCCCCAAGCTGAACAGCACAGTTTTATTTAGTATCTGGAAAGGACTATAAAAGAATGGCTTTTCTAGGGCTTGCTTCTGCTCCCATTGAAGTCAATGGCAAAACTCCCATTGATTTCAATGGGAACAGAATCAAAGCAGATTTTGGTGAAGGAGTCAATACTGCCTTGTGACAGCACGAGGGACACCAATGTATATAAAAGAGTCTAGAAAGAAATAGCTCTTCTGTTCTCCAGTTGGCTGAAAAGAGAGATCCACAAGAGAGATTCTTACTCCAGTTAATATTGTTGCCCTTTGGCCTGAGCAGTTAGCCAATATTTTGGGCCTTATTGGATTGTTTCCATTAGGAGGAGAAATTGATGATAGAAGTCAGGTATTTCTTTGATTCAATCCTGTTTATTTATAAAGAATGTACACAGAGTCCTACTTCCCTGAATACAGTAGAAACAAACAACAGGAAATCCAAGTATGCCTCTTCAGCAAGTAGAGAGACAAGGTGGGTGAGGTAATGTCTTTTATTGGTCCAACTTCCATTGGTGAGAGAGACAAGCTTGGTGAGAGAGACTAGGTCGTCTTCCCAGACCTGAAGAAGAGCTCTGTGTAAGCACAAGTCTCTCTCTCTCTCTTACCAACAGAAGTTGGACCAATAAAAGATATTACCTCACCCACCTTGACTCTCTAATATTTTGGAACCAACACAGCTACCACTGCTTTTCAGCAAGTACTCTGCTCAGAAGAAGCTCTGTCTGTTGACTTCCTCCCAGGGCCAGGCACCGCTGCTTCTCACACTATCTGCTTGCTTTCTTGTTCCTTTCACACACACAAACTCACACAACTGCAACCAATCCAAAGCGCCAGCCCCTGCATTTGTATTCAGTCTCAAAGGAAACCCCTGAGGTCACATGGCTTATCTTCTGTTTAGGCCTTGCCATGCTTGCCCTGCCTTCAGCTATCATTAAACAAGGATCAGAGGGGTAGCCGTGTTAGTCTGGTTCTGTAGAAGCAGCAAAGAATCCTGTGGCACCTTATAGACTAACAGACGTTTTGCAGCATGAGCTTTCGTGGGTGAATACCCACTTCTTCGGATGCAAGTAGTCACTTGCATCCGAAGAAGTGGGTATTCACCCACGAAAGCTCATGCTGCAAAACGTCTGTTAGTCTATAAGGTGCCACAGGATTCTTTGCTGCTTCTATTAAACAAGGGGCATTTACTTGCTCCTTGAATGAAGGATGCTGAGTACACTGGTAGACTCTTACCAGGGCTGTGCCTGAATGCTGCCATTAACATCATCCAGCATAACAATATTAAATAAATATTAAATTTATTCCAAACATTAGAAAAACTGTCTTCTTCAAGTTGCTTAATCTATGTGCTCTCCCAGCTCCCAAGAGCCTCTAATGGCACATGGGGCCTGTGAGTTCAAATGACTATGACTATGACTACCCACAATTTTTTTAATTTTCCTTTTTTACAGAAATATACAATTCCAACAGGCTCCAAGTCAATTTTTTTTCCAAAATCCCAAAAGAGGTGGAGAAAGTGCACAAAGGGAATCCTAAAGTAATGGTTTCCTCATATACACAGCGAGATAGGCTTTTCCACCAGCCTCTGCTCCAAGGTGGGGAGAAGAGGCCAATAGATTGGTCAGATTGCCAGGGATCCACATGTGATGAGAAGAGACTACTGAGCAAAGTGAGAGGTAAAATCCTTTCCTGGCTCAAAACCTAATTAAGAGACAGAAAACAGAGTAGGGATAAATGGTCAGTTTTCAGTGTGGTAAAAAATTAAAGGTGGGGTACCCTAAAGTTCTGTATCAGGACTGCTGTTTAATACACCTCTACCTCGATATAACGCTGTCCTCGGGAGCCAAAAAATCTTACTGCGTTATAGGTGAAACCGCGTTATATCAAACTTGCTTTGATCTGCTGGAGGGCACAGCCCCGCATGCCCTGGAGCACTGCTTTACCGCGTTATATCTGAATTTGTGTTATATCAGGGCGCGTTATATCGGGGTAGAGGTGTACATTTAGCAACTGATGACACAAAATTATCTTGGTTAATCAAGACTAGAGATGATTATGAAAAATTCACAGGGGCGAATGGGCAGCACCATGTCAGAGAAACTTCGGTGTTGACAAATGGAATGTGATACATGCTGGAGGGAATTTTGAACTACTCACGTATGTTGCTGGGCTCTAAATTAGCTCAGGAAAAGGACCTGTGCATTAGCCAAAACTTCTGTGCAATGACAATCAAAGAATCAAACAAAATGTTGATGTGCATAAGAAATGGGATAGAATAAGAATCCTTCAGTATAATCTTAGAATCTTAGAAATGTAGGACTGGTAGAGACCTCATACTGCAATATCATACAGTACTGATCACCTACTATCAACAAAGATATAGCAGAAATAGAGGAGGTTGTGAGAAAAGCAATGAAAACATGTAGTGGCATGGAGAGACTTCTATACAAATGACTGAAAAGATTAAGAATGGAAGTGATCTGAGGTATACAGAGTAATGAATAGTACTGAGTAGGTAAATCAGGTGCTCCTATACAATGTTTCTCAAGATTTAAGAAAAATCAGTTATGTTAAAGGAATTTAAGTTGGTCCTCAGCTGATATAAACTATCATAGCTCCATTGAAGTAAAGTAGATATATGTGATGTCCAACTACGTACATGAATTCCAAATTACATACATTAGAACCTACCCCTAAAGTCTGTGAATATATATTATCAGTGCATCTATATTTCTTGTTTGTTAGATACAAAGTGCATCTTTTGCTTTGTATAGAAGGCCTAAATTCTGGAAAGAAGGGTTTTTTTCCCATTAAATCACAGTGTAATGATTTCTAGCACATTAAAAGGGGGCATTTTTCCAAAGCCACTTCTGTGTAATCAGTTTGTTAAATAAAAATCCTTCTGGCATCTTAAAAGAAATGACATTCTATTTAAACATGTTACCTGCTGATCTGCCGGAGAAGCAGGCCAGCAATTTATTGTTTTGTTTGGATATGTATGTGTGTGTGGTTCTCTCATGGCTCCTGGATAATGTTATCCATATTTTCCTGTTTGGAGAATCACTTTTCCCCACGCACTCACCAACCAACATGAAACCACCTAATTATATTTTCATAATCATGATTAAAAACCATCTAAATTATCCTGCTTGATGTACTCAGAGTTTGTTGATTGCTTTTTGATGTGAATTAGAGCTTTTTGCAGAGCCACATCAAATGGTTTGTCCCACAATGAAATAAAAAAATTCCTGTAATATACATATACACATCTTAAAAATATACATATATAATTTATATTCTGCTAATTAAGCTACATCAAAACCAAGCCTTACACAAGAAATAATTGTGTAAAAGCTACTCACCTATTATCAGAACATTAATTTCCACTTTAAATTTTTTTCAAAATATTGATTCCATCTCATACAGAGGCAATTCGGCACTTTGGATTATCAAAGTTTGAAAGTGTTTTTCCGCATCCAGGGAGAGCTTAGATTTTAGAATTTCAACATAAAATTAAGTTTTAGATCAGCAAACACATGTAAAGAATATTTTGGGTAAAATATGTTCCTTCTGCATAATGGATCACAAACATCTGAGTTTTAGCTGTAAAATGTTGTCACATCTAAAACCCTCAGAGCCAAATTCTGACATACGTGCTGTGCAACCCCCTTCAAGTCAGTGGGGTTGCAGAAAAGTTTGTATAATTTGGCCTCAACTGTTCAGAAATCATCTATCTCTTTGGCACTGATCCCTTTTTCATGACCTGTCTTTTCTTCTAATGGATCAAAATCCTGGCCCTGCTCTGCCTGCAGTAAGGGGCACACTAGATCCTGGAAGCCAGCCCCATAATGGCTAACCAGTTTTGAAGACTGTCAGGAGGTTGTTATGGAAAGGATTGTAGAGGGGCTCAGAGTCTGATGCATGGTGCTGCTGGGAACCCTGGAACCCTTCAGAGGTGGGAAGAGTTTATTAGATTACTTCAGGAGCACCTTGAAGGCAGGTACTGTTTTTCTCTGTGTTGGTCCAGTACCAAGTGCAGTATTAGCCCTCATTAAATAATAAATAATAAAAATAAAATACTCTAGGAAAACAATTAAATAATTCAAACCACAGTGACTTGATTCAAATTTTTGTTGGATCAATTATTCATGAGAAATAAAGTTGTAGGTGTATTTCATGGATGGACTGCAAGTGTGAACACAAATGCTTCATTACAACTTGACTATCAGGTTCCCGAGACAGACAGATGAAGGTATATCCTCCATCCTATACCTTTCTAGAAACATGATCCATCTGGTTGGAACTGTGTAACATGCTGCCAGTTAAAATGGGCATCACTGTCAAGGATGAGATGTTCAAGCACACCACCATCCACACACGTTTCCAGTTTGACTTCCAGTAAATGTTTAATGATCCTTTTCAATTACTGGATCAAACAGTATTTGACAAGAAAGCACCTTTGTCTAATACTAGCACTTAGACAGGAGTGCAGTTTTTAGATAGCACTTAGTATCCACAACGTTTGTCATGATGTTTGTGAATGTACTTTCAGGTTGATCTTAATGACTGCATTACAAAGGTCTTCATACGCCTTGTAGTATTTTAGTTTTGCTTTTTAGATGCTGTAGATAAAGAGCTGTCAGAATTTTCTTAAGGGTAGAAGTGTGATTCATTTGGTAGTGATCCCATCTTCAGAGTCATGGGTTCAAGTCCTAAAAAGGGACTGGCTTCATACTCACCACTGTCAGTGCCATGCTTTGAGAGGAGTGTTGTAATTTAAAACATGCGTTCCTTTGGATCAGAAGTTAAACTTCCCCCCTGCCTGTGGCATGTGGCTGTCCGGATGGACGCTAAAGAGCCTCTGAAGGGCCTAGCCCTATTATTATCATTTACTTGTATTGCAGTAGCAATATCTAGAGGATCCCAAGCCCACTGTGCGAAGCACAGTAAAAAAATATAACAAAAAGAGCTTGTAGCCCTAATATCCTGGTCAGCCTTCCCTTTATTGTTAAAAAAACAAAAACAAACGCTTTAAAGTCACTGGGAGTTTTGCCACTGGCTTCAATAGAACCAACATGTCACTCCTCATGTCCATGTCTATTGCTACACCTGGAGTATTGCTGAATACATCCTTACTTCTTTCTTTGTCTGCACAGTCACTGCTCTACCATGGGCTTAAAACAAACAAAAGGAAGTATTTCTTCGCCCAACTCACAGTCAACCTGTGGAAGTCTTTGCCAGAAGATGTTGTGAAAGCCAAGACGATAACAGCATTTAAAAAGAACTAGATACATTCATGGAGGATAGGTCTATCAATGGCTATTAGCCAGGATGGGCAGGGATGGTGTCCCTAGCCTCCGTTTGCCAGAAGCTGGGAATGGGCGGCAGGGGATGGATCACTTGATGATCACCTGTTCTGTTCATTCCCTCTGGGGCACCTGGCATTGGCCACTGTAGGAAGATAAGATACTGGGCGAGATGGACCTTTGGTCTGACCCAATATGGCTGTTCTTGTGTTCTTATGGCTAAGTGGTCAGAGATGTTGTGAGTGTGAAACAGGCACTATACAATATTTGTCTTCTACTATTGTGTGCCTCGATTTATAATGAGAGCTGGGCCAACAGTGGGCCATGTTCACATGCTTTTGTATCATTATTATTTCTATTGCAGTGGCACCTAGGAACCAAAGTTACTGACCGGGACCCCATTGTGCTAGGTGCTGTACAAACATAAAACAAAAAAGATGACCACTGACCCAAAGAGCTTACAATCTATTTGCTTTTGCTAACATTTGTGTAAGCAATTTTTTTTCATATGAGTGTTTGTGGAGAGTGAATTTTACATCCATTGCTGAAGTTCAGTTAGTAAAAATTACAAAATTTGTTTTTGGGAAGAAGTGGATGTAGCAAACTTCCTAGTTTCCAAAGTCAATTTTTTCTCAAAAATGACTTCTATTACATTGCAGCACTTGATCATGATCTGCAACAGCAAAAATATTAGGTGCCCAGGTATGTTCCTGGTGTCCATATTAGGACTGTCCATTGGCTTCTGCATGTGATATGAATAGAATCATAGTCATGTAGGGTTGGAAAGGACCTTGAGAAGTCACCTAGTCCAGCCCCCTGCCCTGAGGCAGGACCAAGTAGACCATCCCTGGCAGGTGTTTGTCTAGCTGGTTCTTAAAAACCTCCAGTGACAGGGATTCCATAACCTCCCTTGCAAGTCTATTCTAGTGCTTCACTATCCTTATAATTAGAAAGCTTTTCCTAATATCTAATCTAAATCTCCCTTGTTGCAGATTAAGCTCATACTTCTTCTCCTACCTTCAGTGGACATGGAGAACAATTGATCATCAACCTCTTTATAACAGCCCTTAACACATTTGAAGACTGTTATCGGGTTTTCTAAATCTTTTATTATTGTTGCGTCTGACCTCCAGACCTTCTCCAGTTTGTCCACATCTTTGATTTTTTTCTTCCTAAGTGTAGAATTTTGCCCTTGTCTTTATTGCATTTCATCTTGTTGATTTCATTCAATTCTCCAATTTGTCAAGGTCATTTTGAATTCTAATCCTGTACTCCAAAGTGCTAGCAACACCTCCCAGCTTGGAATCATCAGCAAATTTTATAAGCATACTCTCCACTCAATTATCCAAGTCATTAATGAAAACATTAATTAGTACCTGCCCAAGGACAGACCCTTTCATGATCCTAGTAGATACATCTTCCCAGTTAGACAGTGAACCATTGATAACTACTTTTTGAATATGGTCTTTCAACCAATTTTGCACCCACCTTATAATAATTTAATCTAGAACATATTTCTCTAGTTTGCTTATGTGGAAGTGTCATGTGGGATTGTGTCATAAGACTTACTAAACCCAAGGTATAGCCCAGGGGTGGCCAAACTTTCTGAGCCATGTACGATAATCTTCAAAAGTTTGAGAGTTGGCTGAAGCCCCAATCTCCGGCAGGCACCTCCTGCTGGGCTGAAGCCCCAAGACTCCCTCCCCATTGGGCAGAAGTCCCTAGCCCCACCACCCCGCCACAGGGCAGAAGCCCCGATGTTCCCTCCTGTCTCATAGGTGGAGAATGGGGGGACATGAGGGGCTCTCAGAGCTGCACTTTAACTGTAAAAGAGCTGCATGTGGCTCGCGAGCCACAGTTTGGCCTCCCCTGATATAGCCTGTCTACAGCTTCTTCCCTATCTATTAGGCCAGCAACCCTGTCAAAGAAGGAAATTAAGTTGGACTGGCATAATTTGTTCTTGATAAATCCATGTTGCATATTATTTCTCACTTTATTATCTTTTAGGTGCTTAAATTGATTGTTTAATAATTTGTTCCAGTGTCTTTCCAGATATCGAAGTTAGGCTGACTGGTCTAAAATTCCCCAGGGTATTCTTTTAAAGATAGGTATTATGTCTGCCCTTCTCTAGTCCTTTTGGACCTCACCCGTCCTCCATGAGTTCTCAAAGATGGTTCTGAGATTGCTTCTGCTAGTTCCTTATGTACCATGTAGGATGTATTTTCTCAGGCTCTGGCGACTTGAATATGTTTAACTTATCTAAATATTCTGTAACCTGTTCTTGTCCTATTTTGTCTTGTGTTCCTTCCCCTTTGTTGATATTGATTTTATTATGATATATCTGATCACAATCAACTTTTTTTTAGTGAAGACCATAGCAAAATAGACATTAAACAAAATAGGCCTTCTTGGTGTCATCCATTATTAGCTCTCCTTCCCCACTAAGTAGAGGACCTACACTTTCCTTCATCATTCTCTTGCTCCTTATGTATTTATAGAACCTCTATTATGTATGTATCTTTCCCTTTTCCCCCTTCACTGCCATGTCATGTTCATTGTGTAGGCCAATAAGGGCACCTACAAGTAGAGTAATGCTTAAACCCAACAGTTGGCCAACTTGAAGTGTCCCTGTGGCCTTGGAAAATACAAATCTATGAACCCTGACACACAGGCTATTGTGAGGATCTGGCCACACTTTTCACAACTGGGACTGCATATGTACCTGGACCCACAAGTACTGAGTGCCCCAGTGACCATCGTAAGCAGTGCTGGATGACAGAAAACTGGAAGCCAAGAAACTCAGAAAATACTCTTGCTGTACTATATGTGAAAAACTGTGATATATGCACCATTGCTTCCCAACCCTCAATATGGAGATCATTATGATAATACAATTGCACCCTTCTGTGACCCTAAGAGCCCTTAATGCTCACTGGCATAGGATACACTGTCTCTCATCAGACCAAACCAACTCCTGACACCCAACACTCCACTGTCAAGGTATTTATCCAAAAAGTATTGTGTAAGGTATCATATGAAAGCTAATGACATGCTGATTATAAAAATCATTGTAAAATGCATGTGTTAATGTTATATGTGAAGTTATGAAGTCCCTCTGTATGATGTTACTAGAACAACTTTGAGACCAGAGAGGCTAGGCTAGGTAAAGGTGATAAACAGGTCTGTCCTACACAAAGGAATGTGGGTTTACCTCAATTTACATGTTAGCAGTAAACAAATCCATCAAGCTAAATCAGTGGGGGTTATCCTGATCCTGAACTCAAGAGACATAGAGTTAACATGGGTCCTGCACCAAAAGAAACACAGGAGACTGAATCCCAGGGAGACCTTCCACAACTCTGGCAGGGAGCCTGCCAGCCACCAGAGCCCTGACTAGAACATCCTTATGTATTTGACCACATCTCACAAATGCTCTTAGATTGATTAAATAGATTTCAAGGGACTGTGTCTTCTTACACGTGTGTACAGCATCTTGTATGATGGGACCCCAATACTGATTTGTGTCTTTGGTTGCAATACAAATGATAAATAATATTAATAGGCTGAAATATGTTCACCAAATAATTTTCCATGCTGAGTAAATTGGTAAAAATTACTGTGTGATCAGAAAACAAGTGAACTGTTCATTATGGAGTTCACCAAGCTCCATTTATAAAATTGGAATTTTTTGTATTCTGGCCTGAAATTTGAAGCAAATACTGTAAAATGTGAACAAAACTAATTGGGTCTGAAACCTACTAACTGCACATCTTTATCGTGTTCTAACTCTGTAGTTATTTTGTACTATAAAGATCAATAAATTAAGTTGAGATTTCCCATATATTTTCATTTAGATGGATGGGATCTATGAGTCTGAGCCAGTCTTAGTAGAAGATTTCTCTTTTTGTCAGCTTTATTTGATCCTTGTCCACAATGTCATCCTCTATTAAGATCACATTAGTGTTTCTGGAACAGCTACATTTTATCAGGATTTTTCAAAAGGGATGAGTCAGCCATCTGATTTAATTTGATTAAATTCACTTTTGCTTTGTGGAGTTGAGTACAGATTGAGGGACATCATACCCAATTTATCTTTAATGTAATCCAGATAGCAGCCCAGACTCTGATTGCTGTTATACTGGTGTAAATCTGGAGACACACCAGTGAGGTGATGCCAAAACCATATTAAAATTTCACTTTCAGAAATGCTAGCAACACAAACTACTCAGGAAGCAGGCTGCTGCATTGGGATGAGATGATTCACTGTTTTCAATAGTGCTGCAATCTCTCTGAGTTGGAGGATATCCCAGGTAACACAATGTGAGGTAAGTCAGATTGGGCCAAAGGGCTACTCTATGTAGTCCAAGGTTGACTGGATCACTAGTTCACCTAAACTTTAACTGGATAGGAGAAGTCAATGGAATTTCTTCAATAAAGGGAAAAATGAAATAAACATTAAATGGATAGAGACAACCTAAACAATTCAATATATTTATCACAATGCTGTTTCCTAGAGGCATACAGTAATACAAATGAGAAATAAACATCATCCAGTTTTCTAAAACCATACTTGTGCAGTATTAGCACACATCACATCACTTTATCAATGAAAGGCAAATTAAAGGGTACCCTGGCTTTTTTTCTATAAGACAAATTTCCCCAGTTCATATATGTATCAGGAGCTAACATTTCTCCATGAATATTAAAAATGTAAATGATTTATCCAGACACTCTAGTACTTAAAGTCTGATACATGTTCAGGTTTTGACCTATGTAGTATAACATCAAAAAACTCAATTGGTAATAGATCAGCTTTCATCCAGACTCAAAATGGATAATTACTTTTAATGAAAATCTCTGTATTTCTGTTCTTTGCATGTCTGAAGGCTTTTTGTCACCTCTCGGCCAATTGAAGCCCCACAGCATGAGACAGTCAACTTTGTGTGTATGCCTTGCTACATCATTGATAAATAGAGGAAATAATATCAGAGGGGTAGCTGTGTTAGTCTGGATCTGTAAAAAGCGACAGAGTCCTGTGGCACCTTATAGACTAACAAACGTATTGGAGCAGAAGCTTTCGTGGGTGAATACCCACTTTGTCAGATGCATGTAATGGAAATTTCCAGAGGCAGGTATAAATATGCAGGCAAGAATCAGTCTACAGATAACGAGGTTAGTTCAGTCAGGGAGGATGAGGCCCTCTTCTAGCAGTTGAGGTGTGAAAACCAAGGGAGGAGAAACTGCTTTTGTAGTTGGCAAGCCATTCACAGTCTTTGTTTAATCCTGAGCTGATGGTGTCAAATTTGCAAATGAACTGAAGTTCAGCAGTTTCTCTTTGAAGTCTGGTCCTGAAGTTTTTTTGCAGCAAGATGGCTACCTTTAAATCTGCTATTGTGTGTCCAGGGAGGTTGAAGTGTTCTCCTACAGGTTTTTGTATATTGCCATTCCTAATATCTGACATGTGTCCATTTATCCTTTCACATAGGGATTGTCCAGTTTGGCCAATGTACGTAGCAGAGGGGCATTGCTGGCACATGATGGCGTATATTACATTGGTGGATGTGCAGGTGAATGAACCGGTGATGGTGTGGCTGATCTGGTTAGGTCCTGTGATGGTGTCGCTGGTGTAAACATGTGGGCAGAGTTAGCATCGAGGTTTGTTGCATTGTGCTGTTAAACATGGAGAAATGTGGTACAATGCCTCTGGAGAGGACAGTTCCTTACTAGTTGACAGTCAGGGTGATCCTTAAAGAGGCTGCATGGTACAAAATCATTTTCCAGCCTCACATCTCTGAAATGGAGCCCAGCAATGGAGAAGTGAAGTTACTCCCCTCCACACCCACAGTGATCAGTGGGGAAGGGAGAAGAGATAGCCACCTGTACACCAACACACTTTCTGCAAGGGTCAGTTTTTAAGAATACCAGAGAGACCCTATAATGCTCCTTGTAAACAACTAGCACTGTAGACAATATGGCCGTAAGACCTAAATTTTACCCAACACCACAATATTGTTTAAGCAGCAAAGAGTTCTGTGGCACCTTATAGACTAACACTAATATTGTTTAAATCCACTTTAACTGTAAGGACCTCATGCAACTCACTTGTCTTCCAAGTGCATCAGCATGATAACTGTGAAATCCAAAGGGGCCACAGACTTGTTACAATATTATGATTTGGGGTCATTTAAACAGCTGTACTCAAGAGATACCTGATATTAACAGCATCGGTTATATATATGTGTGTAATATATATTGCCAATCAGGTACGAATCCATCCCTTCCAAATTCATTTGTCTGTAGTACTAACATAAATCCTACAAATCAGTTTGAAGAGGCAGAAAAACATTAAAACATTTAAACTGTTTAATTTATAATTGTTAGGATGTCTTTCCCTATCTTCAGCCAAACAACATTGTCTTACAAGCACTTTTTATTAGAGCTCACTTTCTAAATTTAGCTTGGATTCTGAATTTTAATTTGATCCTGCTCTGTTCAGCACCAAACAACCAAGTGCAGAGATACAGTATTGAAACTTTGCCAACACTATCTTTGCAACCAGAAGGGCAAGAGAAAGTTCACTTCTGTAAAGTGAAAGCTTAGATTCTGGAGAGTAGAGCCAAATCTGGGGAGAAAATCCTAAAATTGCAAAAACACTGTGGATTTAGATTGATCCTAATAATGGCTTTTATTATTAGGATGTAATAAAAATTCTAATTATGTGAAAAATAGTAAAATCTCTAGTTTAGAAAGAGATTGAAGTGGTTTTAGACTATGCTATATGAATGTTAATGGATACAATAGAGTTCTGAGAGATATTAATGCTAACATTTGCAAAAAAAGCATTAACAATGTATCACCCTTTCCTGGCAGCCACAAACACAAAATATCATTCACAAATTATGTATTTAAATTTTGGGAACTGAGATACTTTGTAGTGCTAACAACAATGTAACATGTCTAGAGATACTTTATGGAGAGTCTGAGGCTCAATCCTGCTCAGTTTAGTCATGTGTGATATTCCCATTGACATTAAAGGGAATGCCCATAAGAGTAAGGTAAGCAGGATTTGATTCTTGGGCCTCTGTCTGTAGCTTGCTACCAACCTTGCTACTTACTCATATGGTGACTTGACACTGCCAATGCTAAGTAAATAACAAAATAATTAATTAATTGTTATCTTGTGTCTCTCGTCACCATTTTGTGAAGTTGTGTCGGATGCTCTTGTAACAATTTGGGAATATGTCTGAACAATTTATGAATGTTGGTTGACGTGAAGTTGTATTATAAACAACTGCTGTTTTGTGATTGCCTATATGTATGTGGTACAAGGTGGGTGAGGTAGTATCTTTTATTGGATCAACTTCTGTCGGTGAGAGAGACAAGCTTTTGAGCTTTCACAGAGCTCTTCTTCAAGTCTAGAAAATGTACTTGGAGTGTCACAGCTAAATGCAAGATGGAACAAATTGTTTAGCATAAGCAGTTCACACATATTTCAAGGGACCATTCCAGGTGAACTGGACCGTTAACACCCCTCCAGTCAGAGGATCCACCTTTGCTGACAGGCCCTGTAGCATGTACACCCCATACAGATACAAAGGGAAATACTTAAGCTTAACAACACTACTCAGATCTCACAAAGTTTATATAAAAAAGCAGCTGCATCCTAAGGGTATGTTACAGCGCCAGCAGTTATAGTACCACTCAGTGAGTGCTGAAGGGAAACCACTGTTGTGTGTTCACACTGTCAGTTGCCTGCACAATAGCTTGTTCACACTTGCAGCACTTGCAGCGGTATTTGGAGCAGTGCACTTTGGGCAGCTATCATAGAATCATAGAATATCAGGGTTAGAAGGGACCTCAGGAGGTCATCTAGTCCAACCCCCTGCTCAAAGCAGGACCAATCCCCAACTAAATCATCCCAGCCAGTGCTTTGTCAAGCCTGACCTTAAAACCTCTAAGGAAGGAGATTCCACTACCTCCCTAGGTGTAACCCATTCCAGTGCTTCACCACAGAACATCTCTTCCTCTTCTGCCGTCAAGACTCATGGGAAGGCAGAGGGGGTCATGGGGCATCCTGGGTCCTGTCCCAATGCCCTGTGATGCATTGCTTCCCATCCCAGCAATCCATGTGCTTCTGTCCACATTTGGTGTCATCTTTCAATGGTTTGTGTACTGCACCCTCTGCCCTGCCTCTTCTGTCTGCAGGAATGGATCCTGCACTGTTGACCAATATGCTGCTCACTCTCACTAACACATCACGAGTGGCAGTGGAGTTATTCCATAAACTACAAAGGCAAGAGCAGTTCGACATTGATCTCACCACGCGTAGTAGCTACGACACAAGATTGCTTGTGGCATTCATGGAGGTGCTGCCCACAGTGGAACACCACTTTTGGGCTTGGGAAACAAGCACTGAGTGGTGGGATCACATCATCATGCACGTCTGGGATGGCAGTCAGTGGCTGCAAAACTTTTGGATGAGGAAAGCCACATTCATGGGACTCTGTGATGAGCTCGCCCCAGTCCTGCAGCACAAAGACACGAGAATGAGAGCTGCCTGCCATTGGAGAAGCATGTGGCGATTGCACTGTGGAAGCTGGCTACTCTAGACTGCTACCCATCAGTCGCTAACCAATTCAGAGTGGGAAAGTCTACTGTTGGACTCATGTTGATGGAAATGTGAAGGGCCATTAATTGCATCCTGTTCCGAAAGACCATGACTCTGGGCAACATGCATGACACTGTGGATGGCTTTGCACAAATGGACTTCCCTAACTGCAGAGGGGCCATAGATGGTGTGCATATTCCAATTCTGGCACCAGACCACCTAGCCACCAAGTACATTAATAGGAAGGGGTATTTCTCTATGGTTCTCCAGGCGCTTGTGGATCACCGTGGCTGTTTCACTGACATTAACAAAGGCTGGCCTGGAAAGTTGCATGACGCACACAGCTTTTGGAACACTGGCCTGTTCAGGAAGCTGCAAGCAGGGATTTTCTTCCCTGCCCATTGTGATCCTGGGAGAGCCTGCCTACCCCTTAATGCCATGGCTTATGAAGCCATACACGAGGCACCTTGACAGAAGCAAGGAGTGGTTCAACAACAGGCAGAGCAAGTTCAGAATGACTGTTGAGTGTGCTTTTGGCCATTTAAAGGCCCACTGGTGCTGCCTATATGGGAAGCTGGACCTGGCCGATTACAATATTCCTATGCTTATAGCCGTGTGCTGTACGCTCCATAATATTTGTGAAGGAAAGGATGAAAGCTTCACTCAGTGCTGGACCGCTGAGGCTCAGTGCCTGGAGGCTGAATTTGAACAGACAGAGACCAGGGCTATTAGAGGGATGCAGAGTGGGGTCATAAGGATTAGGGATGCTTTGAGGCAGCAATTTGAAGCTGAAAGCCACTAATATTTGTTAATATGCTCGGGACTGCAGTACTTGTAATGCTAGGAGCTGATTGTGATTGGTGCAGATGATGCACTATAAAGGTTTAAGAAAATAGCCTGTTGCTTTGCAGGGCTCTGTTTGCTTTCAGTTAATGCAGGGGTTGGCAACCTTTCAGAAGTGCTGTGCCGAGTCTTCATTTATTCACTCTAATTTAAGGTTCTGCATGCCAGTAATACATTTTAATGTTTTTAGAAGGTCTCTTTCTATAAGTCTATAATATATAACTAAACTATTGTTGTATGTAAAGTAAATAAGGTTTTTAAAATGTTTAAGAAGCTTCATTTAAAATTAAATTAAAATGCAGAGACCCCTGGACTGGTGGCCAGGACCCGGGCAGTGTGAGTGCCACTGAAAATCAGCTTGTGTGCCGCCTTCAGCACGCGTGCCATAGGTTGCCTACCCCTGAGTTAATGGAATAAAGGTTGCTTTCAAACCAAAACAATTCTTTTATTAAAAAACAGCAACCAGAGGAGAGAGACAAACAAAAATACACATCAGCAGTGAGGGGGATGGGGAAGGGAGGGTCGCAGGAAGAGGTAGGGTCCCGGGATGGTTAAAGATTTGTGTATGTCCAGGTATCATATGCAACCTTCTCCTTTGGGGTACAGAGCAGTGGGTACTGTACTTCAGCAGGGCTAAACTGCAGAGGGACGGGTGTGGAGTGCAGTGGGTACTGGGAGTCTGCAGGGCTGGACTGTGACGGGGGAGGAGTGGAATGCCTCGGGTACAGACTGGAGCAGGGAGGTTGATAAGAGTGTGTTGGCAGTGTCTGGAGGGCGCATGGGAAAGAGTTTTGCCACAGCAGCTGTAGGGGAGGGCGGGCATGGAGCTGCTCGGTTTGCAGTGCTAGTAGCTCCTGGAGCACGTCCGTTTGGTGCTCCATAATGTTTAAAAGCAACTTTGTGGCTTCATTCTGGCGCACCGTGTTCTCCTTTTGGTCCCTCTTCTCGCTGTCACGCCACTCCTTCAACTCTTGTTTTTCAGCCATGGAGTGCATCATGACATCACACACAAAGTCCTCTTTAGTTCTTCGTGGTTGCTTTCTAATTCTGCACAGCCATTCAGCTGGCGATAACAAAGAGGGAGGCTGGGCTCCCACGGTCATATCTGTGAAGCCAAAATGCAACATTTTACAGAAGCAGTATTGTTTGCAACACACACACCACTGATTTAGTGATTTAAAACACAGCCTCTATTCTCATACCTATAACTAAGTGGCTGATCCCAGGCAAGCACACATGAACCACAAGACCCCCAAAATGGTGAGTAACTGCAGGGGCAGGGGAAATCAGTGTTCCAGGACCATACTGTCCACTGGACACATGGCTCTTGGGTACAGCCAGCATGTATGGGGGCCCTTATAATCATTAGTGTCCCCACACTTTCCACAGGCTGTGTTCATTATGGAAGATATCTTGCTGCTGAGGGTGAGCAGGGAATCAAGGGAGGGTCTTCTCCAAGACTACGGCTTCTGCCCTGGCCCTTACGCGGCTCGCCTGTGTTCAGCAATGGTCCTCCTCTCCCCCTGTGACGGCAGAGTGGCATCGGAAAGTTATCCTTAATGGGGCAAGAAACAAAGCAGCTCTGCCAAAGAACCTGCGGCAGTGGATTGCCCAATATCTCCATGACAGTTTCCTGGATATCTCAGAGGCAGATTCCCGTGTAGTGAGGGAGTCAATCAACAGCCTGTTGCACTGCTTAGACTAGGCATGTGGTGGTAGGCGCATCATACAGACATAAGCCTGCTTTCTGCAACCCTCCTGCCTCCAACAACTCGCTTCAGCAATTCCCCAAATCAAAGCCATTTACCAGGGGCCTCCTCTCCTGTTTGCACTTCACCAGGCTCTGACAGCTGTGACTGGCTAGCCTCCTCCGGGGTAGAGAAGAGCTCCTAGCTGCATGCATCTCTGACCTCCAAGTCATCCTCTGCCTCTGGGTCCCCTCCCCCTCCACATCCTCGTCCAAGATTTCCTCATCCTGGCTCGGTCCACTCTTGACTAGCATGCAAGCCACCGAAGTATCCACAGTGACCTTCGCAGTGGAGGTGGGGTTGTCACCAAGTATCACATCTAGCTCTTTGTAGAACCGACAGCTCATGGGTGCAGCACCAGAGCAGCGGTTTACCTCCTGCAACTTGTGGTAGGCATTCCGCAGCTCCTGCACTTTGGCCCTGCACTGCAGTGTGTCCCAGTCATGGCCCCTTTCTGCAATGTGAAATCTGTCCATAGGTATCATAATTCTTATAGCTGGAGCACAGCTGGGACTGGACAGCCTCCTCTCCCCAAATGTCGATGAGGTCCAGCAGCTCAGCATTGCTCCAAGCGGGGGATCGCCTGGTGCGTGGAGCAGGCATGGTCACCTGGAAAGATGCACTGAGACCACTGCACACATCACTGAGCAAACAGGAAGGGGTTTAAGGAATTTAAGGGGTGGGGCTCACGGTTGGTCACCTGAGGGCAGGGCAGTAGAGTTCAAACCGATGACCAGAGAGCCGAGAACAGGCATTGTGGGACACCTCCAGGAAGCCAATCGCAGTGCTTTAATCAACCAGGGTGTCTACACTGGCACTGCGCCGCTGTAGCCACGGCACAGAAAACTGTATGTCTCTCATCGGGGTGGTTTACAGTGCTGCAACTGCACAGTTTCTGCATATTAAGTGGCTGGGAAGTGTGTACACCTCAGCAGTTAGAGCGCAGGAAGGTGTTTTACTGCACAGAAACTTGCCAGGGTAGACAAGGCCTTAGAGAACCTGGTTTGGGTGACTGCTCTGGAGGGGAAGGGAGCATTGGAAAGATATCAGGAGGAGAACAAAAGAGGCCAGGTGACCAAGAGGAAGCGTGGGGCAAGAGAGAGCAAGACACTGGTAAGGGGCTCCATGAGGTGGAGGTCACCTAGTATGTAGCATCCTCATGGGGCAGGAGGTCCTGCCTGTTTTCCTGAGCCCAGATGGCCCCAAGGACTCTGGGCAAGCCAAAGGACTCAGACCCCAGCCCAAAGGATGCCCTGGAGAGGTGAAGAAATGGAAGCAGGGACATGTGTGTAGTATTTATTGTTTTTAATGATATGTACTGTCCTGTGCTTTCTATGATAAAGTATAAAAGAGCGTAAATGTGTTAGATTCTGAGTAAAGTGTCTCTCTATATGTTAACTGCTTCACAATTTGCTGCATGACCTTGAGAGAGTTGAGCTATGAACCAGAAGCTTCACACCTTTGTGGTGGAGTTCTGGGAGAGGGGTGAGTTTAAATACCAGGTAGTCTGAAGGGTCA
Organism: Mauremys mutica; assembly: GCF_020497125.1. NCBI lineage: Eukaryota > Metazoa > Chordata > Testudines > Geoemydidae > Mauremys > Mauremys mutica. The sequence goes on from NC_059073.1 coordinate 82,288,448, forward strand.
GTGCTTGGGTTATGCATCTGGACAGAGAATTTGAACACTCAGAAGGGGGTTCCCGGAGAGTGCACCAGCACTCCTATTGGATGGCCAGGAGAGGGTGATCACTAGGCTTTGCGACAGCCTCCGATATGGTACATCCAGGGCCGGCTCTCGATACCAGCAAACCAAGCACGTGCACATTGGAGTGGCACATTTTCAGGGGCGATAAGCCGGCCATTTTTTTTTTTTGCTTCCGGCGGCAAAAGCCTAGAGCCGGCCCTGGCAGCAGCAGGGCGTCGTGTGCGGGGGGCACCCTGGGGCTGCTGCAGTTCGCGCTGCGGGGGAGCAGCGCCCGCACCTTGTGTCTGGGCCGGGCAGCCTTCGAGCGGGAGACACTCAGGCTGGGGGGCTGCCCCGCGGGGCACACGGAGCCACCTGCAGGTGCAGCAGGGCGGCCGCCCCCCAGCGCCGCAGCCGGGGCTGGGCGAAGTGACCTGAGCCACCCAGGGACTGAGGCAGGGCGGCCAGAAGCAGCAGAAGCGGGGCCATAGAAGGCGGGGTGCTGCCGTGCGGGGCCCATGTCCCGCTCTCCAGGGCTCCGCTCCCTCTGGGACTACCCTGCCCCAGCTCCTCAGCCTCCTGCCGGGGCAGTCCCCCAGCTCTGCCCTCCTGGGTCCAGGCCAGTCCTGGAGGCAGGAGCCCCGGCTGGAGGGACCCTGGTCTGAGGCGCGGCCCAGGAGCCCCGCTGCTTACCCCGACCCTGCTAGTGCCAGACCGGCTGGAGGTGACGGGGGAGCGGGCAGAGTCAGCACTGGTGAGGGGGAGCCCAGGGCTGGGACGACAGGGGATGCAGGTGGGGTGGGGGGGGAGAGCCCAGTGCTGGGGAGGCAGGAAGTGTGGGTGGGGTAGGGAGGCAGAGCCCAGGGCTGGGGTGGGGGGCAGCCAAAATTTTTTTTGCTTGGGGCAGCAAAAAACCTAGAGCTGGCCCTGGGTACATCCAGGAATGATATTCTAGACATTAAATTCTATATCACCAGTACCAAAATGTCATTCACAGACATGTTGCCTGTCGTCAGTCTTACAGTCAGTAATGAGATATTATCAGAGAAACACTAGGCCTATTGGAAATTATATTCATTTATATGTTCTGGGAGTTCCTGTGAAGATTGGGATTGATATTTTAGTTGCTCTTAAAAGGGAAAATACTCTCACTCCCATCACGGCATACATTAGCAGATGATTCAAGATTCACAGGCATTTTGTGAGTTTGTTGAATTGGTTATATCAGTAATGGTAATATGTGGTGCATGCTCCCACAATGCTATGCCAGCATAGAAGAGACAGAGAATGGTGCAGATTTGTTAGAAATGACTATATATAAATAACTTCTATTGTTGTGTGCAGTGTTGTTGTAGCCAGGTTGGTCCCAAGCTCGAAAGCTTGTCTCTCTCAGCCGCAGAAGTTGGACCAATAAAAGATATTACCTCACTTACCTTCTCTCTCTCAATAAGTAATGTATAGATCAGCGAAAAAATTAGAAGAAATTGGCAATCATTTTGCACTACCTCTAAGAGTTGGGGGAAGGGGTGGAGTGGGGGCAGGGCCTGGCATGGAGATGGGGGTTGTGCACCCCCGAGGAAAAGGAGGAAGGCAGCACCTCTGTGTGAAGGACACTAATAGAGAGTAAAGGGCCCTCTACAATGTAAGGTACAGAAGAAGACAGCCAGACATTCAGATACCAGAGGAGCGAGCTCTAGCTAGAGATGGGGGGAGAAGATATTTTTGTTCCAGTTCATTCAGCAAGTGGCTAGCCACAGAAATGGGGATAGGTGCCAAACTTATGGCCCAGTGGATACTTGGGGCCCTCCAATCTCTATATTGTGGTCCTTGGGAGTGACTGTGGTATGAGCAAAATGTATTGAAAGTGTTTTCTCTGAGCCAGGCCCTGCAATTTAAAAACAGAAGTGTTTGAATTAGCCTCATTGCTACAGGAAGGTGGACAGAGCACTGCCTTGCAACTGCCTCCACAGTTTCCCAGGCAGCCCCAAGAGCAGCTCTGGAATGAGTTGAGAACCCTTTGAGCAAATGCTGTCCCTTCCCTGCTATGGCTGCTCTGCAGGTCCTCTGGCTGGACACCTGCTGCATCTCCAGGAGAAAGGAGATCTGGCTGCTGTTCCATTCCCTACTTCCTTGCCAAACGGTGGTAGCTCTACGGCAAGAAGGATAGGAGTATGAATGGTTCTACTTGGGCCTAGGGGAGTGCTCTTGCCCCACATAGCTGCCAGGGGCAGCCTAGAAGAGCCAAAAGCCAATTACAGCTCCCTGATTCTCTGCCCCCATACAGATTAGGTAGCTTTGAGGCTGCTCTAATTTGTGCACGCTACCTATGGTCCTCAAGAGTCCATGTGCCAGCTATAGTCCAGCACACACCTGCTACTGTATCTCCCTCATTAGGTATATCCTCTGCACCAGGAACTACAGAGAGGGAGGTGTAGGAGCTGAATATACTGGCTCTCCAGTCACTGGAGACTGCCACATAGGGGGAATCCCCAGCAGATAGTTTGCCTGGGACATAGGTGGTCAGGTCTAGTGGTTAGAGCCAGAGTCAGAAGCAAGAAGTCAAAGACAAGGGTCAGAGCTGAAGTCAGAAGTCAGGAATCTGAACCCAGCCTCAGGACTGGGTCATCAGGAGTGAGGCAAGGCAGGAGCTGGGCTGCAAATAAGGAAGGTGCTGTTGTAGCCATTGGTGAATACTTTGAGCAGGTGCTGAACTGCTGCTGCTGCTAGGCTGAAGAACCAGTTTGCTGACTCTTCCAACCAAGCAAGTGGTTAGCCAGTCAGGCAGCCCTGTGCTGACCTGTAGTTTGTGCTTCCTGACAATTTGCAGGCATTTCCTCCTCCCTTTACACTGACTGAGAGATGCAAATGGTGCAGAGCAAAGCAGAGAATCTGCTCCAAAGGACTGACTGAAATAGTTTTTTTACTTCAAGCTGGAAAGGTTGGATGTTATGTTACTGGTCTAGTAGCAGACTGGTCCTGGATTGCATTCCTAAGCTCCTGTCTAGGTCATTCCTGAAACCTGACCCTCTTTCTCCAGTTCCACTCATCATGCTACATCTACAAGTGAGCATGCAAGGTGCCATACTGTATTCAAACGTTGCTCATCACTTTTGTGGTATATATTCTATTCCCCCTGCCACTCTTGATGCCCTCTGCTGCCTAACTGGCCATTAATGGAGCTCCTATTGGAAGTTGAGCTTCCCATGTGTCCAGCTCCACAGCTATCAGAACATTTACAGCTATTAATAATCCTTCCCAGCACCATTCTCAGGTGGAGATCACACACCGTATTGTCAACCCCATGCATTCACAAATTGTGAGTCAGCTCCTAAAATCACAAGATCTTAAAAATACCATATTCTTGGTTCTTTAGTTGCCTTCTGTTTATCGAGCCTTGAGGGTTCACATTTTCAAGCTATTCTCCACAAACATGAGGGCTAGAAACTTGCTTTAAAAACAAATTGAGAGTCTCATGAAAATCACTTGACTCCAGGAGGTGGAGCTTTAAGAAAAACACTAATATTGTGAGACTCACAATAAAATGGTGAGAGTTGGCAATATTGCACATGCTTTTGTCTGTGAATGGGATGAACCCAGTGACTAATGTCCCGGCAGCCCATAACTGAAGACTTTATGTATATCAAATTTATGTTTTATTTTTCCCACCCCCATTTTTGTTACACAGGCCCATCCAGAGAAGAGCAGCCTCCTTACACATCCAGTTAGGTCCATATCTCCATGTTTGGATGCTCTCAGATTTTACTGTCCACTGGGACAGATGAGTGCTGTTACTAGGTGACTATTAGTACAGGTTTTGCTGTAGATGAAGCACTCCATTTTTCAAACAACGTCTATCAAGTAGAAGTGATTAGCCAAATTAATATGAAGTTAATGTCCCAAAACAGCACAATTTGTTCTCAGAACTTCATGAGACGTTTAGTTCACAGCTTAAAGAAAGGGATCCATTTGATAAAGTGATTGGAAAAACTCACTGTGTGCTACACAGGAATGAGCTCTGTTATGCAGGGCTTATTTTTCATTACAATAAATTAAAGAATAAGGGCTGGTCTACACTGGGGGGCGGATCAATCTAAGATACGCTATTCACGTAACTGAAGTTGAAGTATCTTAGGATACGTCCATACTACCCGCCTGGATCGGCAGGTAGCAATCGACTTCTCGGAGTTCGATATATCGCGTCTCATCTAGACGCGATATATCGAACTCCGAACGCGCTCCTGTCGACTCCGGAACTCCACCACCGTGAACGGCGGTGGCGGAGTCGACGGGGGAGCCGCGGACATCGATCCCGCGCCGTGAGGATGGGTAAGTAGTTTGAACTAAGGTAGTTCGACTTCAGCTACGCTATTCGCGTAGCTGAAGTTGCGTACCTTAGTTCGACCCCCCCCCAGTGTAGACCAGGCCTCAGTTTGACTTACCTGGCTGTCCTCACTGTGGCAAGTCAACCGCCGTGGCTCCCCCATCAACTCCGCTTACTCCTTCTGCCAAGGTGGAGTACGGGCGTCGATCCCCGATAGATTGATTACTACCCGCCGATCTGGCGGGTAGTGTAGATGTGGCCTGAGTCTCACATAGTGTATACCACCAGGCAAGTAAATGTAAAAATAAAAGAAACGTTTTTCCTCTTTCATCAGCCAGCCTGAGAACTGCAGTTCTGGGGAGTTCCCCTAATGTCCTTTCAGTAGAAAAGAAGATTTAGAAATGGAAGAAAAGTTTAGGTGTAGATTTTCAAAGGCACAAATGGCAGTTAGGTGCCGAACTTCCATTGAAAGTTTCATTGGTGGAGACTCATTCCAATCGGCGCTATGTAAACAAAAGAAGCACTTTACTCTATCGGTGTGAATAGGTCTTTTAAAAAATAATTCACTGCAGCTATTTTATATCATAGCCTTTCATTTATGGAAGCTTAAGTTCAAATCACATTTGAAGGGATGAATAAAAATAGTTTTGACATACCACAATATAGTGTGGCATGATTAGCAGTTGCTCTTGAAAAGACCTGCCTCTCACAGGGTTCTGTCCTATGAGATGCTGAGCACCTGCAAAGTGATCCTTCTTAAACACTCAAGTCTAAGAGACCCAAGATTGAAATAGTAGGCCTGTTGCAGGTGCATTGGCTGAGCTGTCTGGGGAAGAGTGCACACCACCTGCTCAAGCAATACCTGACTCAAGTCGAACCAGTGCAATTAGTCCCTCATTTTAATGAGCATCAGAATCAGTCACATATTTAAAAAATCCCCCGCCCTCTCATTGATTCAGTCCTACAAAGTGATGAGCACCCTCAACTTTGTTATAAGTCAGTGAGCATTGAAGGCACACAGCACCTTGCAGGACTGATCCTTATCTGACCAACTTCTTACTGACATTAACAGGTAATAGTGGCTATTTTAACTACACACCATTCTAAACAGAGCATCTTGTGACCTGTGAGTAAACTGTGTCATCTAAGATGGTTGATCGATCAGCTGGATTGAAATGATTGATCAAAATGGTTGGCTGATCATTTAGGATTGAGATCTTGTAGAAAGGTTTTAACCCAACTAAGAGAGAATGTTTCCTTTATTTTGTTGCACACATCTCTTTTGTGAAGACAACCCCATTTTTTAAAAACCCAGCCTTTATACTTACGCCAGTTTACTAGTGCTGAATACATACTGAAGAATTGCTATGCCTATCCTTCACTGCTAATGCTGATAAAATATAAAAAGACTTTCAGTATAGTGAGTTTTTGGAGGATGAATGTCTGCTGAGCAACAGGACTTTTGTTTGTACTTCAGTACTAAGGAAATTCTACAAATTAACGTTCCATTAACTACCCATCCAATAACTTTGTGGGAAGCTTTTAAGTATACATTCTGGGGTCAGATGATTGCATACTGGGCTAGAACCGAAAGTGATAGAACATAGAAATTAGAAGCCTAGGAAATAAGCTAGGATCCCTGGAAAATCAGTACGTGGCCTCTTGTAAATTTGATTTTGAATTTTTTAGATACTGAGTAGACAGAATTACAGCTAATCACTTGTAAATTGAGATACTGGAGCCTGTCTACTGATATCAATGGGAGTTTTGCCATTGATTTCCATGGCAGCAGGATTGGGCCCTGTGTGAGCAAGGAGACAAAGGTAGAATATTAATGTCTTGAGGAAGGAAGGATAGGTAGGCCAATTCTCACTATCAAAATAATGGATGGCTTGGTTAGCAGCCACCCTAAAATAAAAAAAAATCAATATCTGAATCTCTGTGCCGATTCCAGGTATTACTTTTCTGAAAACAAAATTAAACTTTTTTTTTTCAATTCTGTGTTATAGTAAAACTAAAATTGGAAAGAGACCTTAAAAAGATATGGTGATTAAATAACTGGTGGTTGGTATAATTCCAGGCCCTAATGTTCTGCCAGTTGAATGTTACCATTTGTTGGAAGAAATCTTGGGAGAAGCTCACTAGCTTGGTATGATTCCACATTTTATGGTTAGATAGCATCTGCCATCCAGAGAGATGCTGCAGCCTTAAGTAAATAAATTTCCTATGCCATGTTGTTTACTGTGGCTCCAACTTTGTTAAGAAAAGCTAGAATATGGAGGCACTCTAAGAGTGGAGAAAATAATTAGGAAAAAATAAAACCCAAACCCTGGTGTACCAGAACGTATGGAGCCTTTATTAAAAATCAGTGTGAAATTACTGCATCCTAAAAATGTCTTGGATTCCACTGAGTACATCTTCAGTATACGTTTACTGTAGCTATGTAAGTAATATACACAGTTTATGAATCTATTATTTATGGTACCGTAAAGCCCTCAATAGTTGACCAGGATGCACAACTTGACTTATTCCTCAATTGCACATTATATTTATAGAGACACAGGGTCCCTGATTCTGCACTCCTCTCCTGAGCTCAGCGCAAGGAACTTAGGCCAGAGAGGCAAGGGAGGTCAAAAGTGACTTTAAGCCTCCTTTGCACTCTGTATTCTCAGGTCAGTGGAGGGCTTGCTTGGCCTCTAGTGTGAATAATTATTGAGCTTGCTTCTGTGTGGTTCTAACTTAAGCTATGGCTGCAAAAGCTCATTATGGGTCACTCACCAGCTAAGGATAGCCGTAGTGCTGCCGCATTCCAGCCATGCCTCTCCCCCTTCTGAGAAACCTCCTCATGCATGCTCCATAGGTGGGGGGCTAGTTGAGAGGAGGGCCAGCAGCTTTACAGCAGCTGAGGAACTCCTTACATAAGGGGTATTTCCCAGGAGCCCTTACTGCCTGATATTACGGCCTCTTTATGACACTGGAGTGATTTAAACGAGGCACAAGGCAAACACAAATTGGGCCCAGAGTGCTCAAGTACTGTATTAGCATGACAAGCACATTTCCATCTATTATTTCTTGCTATCCAACAGCATGTTATTTAGGTACCAGTGGCCAACTCTGTACATTCACTCATTTGTATTTCATGACTTTGGTTTCTTCTCCAGACTTAAAATTCCTGTGGGCAAATTGGAGACTTTTTTCTTATCTTTGCAAATTGAAAAAGTCAGTAGCCATGGTTGAGTTTTCATTCTGATAGGCACATAGCTCTCTTAGATATCTCCCACACAGAGTATAACACCTGAACTATAAAGCTATAAGATCAAATTATGGCTGATACTGTGATGCCTTCTTTCTATAATTGGCAAAGTTAATTTGATTAAAATGGCAATTCTGTTGAGGTACTCATATCTATGTCACTTTGAACTCATGAACATTCCAAAAATGTTTTCAAAATATTAAATGAGGCTATAATGAGATTCTCCTAGTCAGGCAAAAATGCATAAATTAGTATGAGAACACTGCAATTACCATCCATCTCAGGTGGACTTGCTTTGTTAAAAATTCAGCTTTTATTTTTGGGTCTCATAGCTGCTAAATGTGGCAGAAAGATTCAAAGTTTCAGCTATCAAGACACAATAAGAAAATGGCATTGGTATTTCTTTATGAGAAATATTATATCCTCAGAAGGATACTGCTACCTTGGAGGTATCTTGGTGAATCAGTTAGGCCTGGTCTACGCTGGGGGGGGGGGGGGATCGATCTAAGTTACGCAACTTCAGCTACGTGAATAACATAGCTGAAGTCAACATACTTAGACCTATTCACCTACACACTGAAGTGGTGTCTTCACTGCGGTGAGTTGACTGCTGCTGCTCCCCCGTCGACTCTGCCTGCGCCTCTCGCAGCGGTGGAGTACAGGAGTCAACGGGAGAGTGCTTGGGGATTGATTTACCGTGTCTAGACTAGATGTGATAAATTGACCCCCACTGGATCGATTGCTGCCCGCCGATCCGGCGAGTAGTATAGATATACCCTTAGAAATGGCAAGCAGTTTTGGGAGGGTGGGAGGTGATATCCAGATCACTGGCAACATGATTGCACCTGGAAGTTTTTTTGTGGAAGAATAGAGGCATAATACTCATCAAGGGTTTACAAAGTCTACTCCATAGTCTCTGTGTCATACAATTATATCAAAAGTGATTATTTATAATCTCCCAGTGATAAACTTTTACATGTGCTGAACTGAGAAACATCTTTTTAATTAGCATAAAGAAATTATTGTTGGTTTGTTAACTGATAGATCTTTAGAATGGACTCTCAGCAAGAGTTTCCACAATATATAGCAAATAGCTATGAATCACTGAAATCAGGTGGTAATATAAGGTTTGATCCAAAGCCCATTAAAGTCAATGGGAGCTTTTTCAGTGCTTTATATAGGCATTGAATCAGGTCCAAACTGTGTATAAGATAAGAAAGACATCTAATAGTGACCTGTACTCCCAAATTTAAATGGGAAATGGGATAAGATTTGTAACAAACTAAGCTACATCTTCTCTGTCTGATCCACAGTGATTAAATGTTAATACAGGTTTTATTGCAAGACACTGAGGCAATTTGTTCTTTGCTCCTCTATTTTATTTGCTCCAGAACAACAAAAGGATAAGGAATGTGTCCTGGCCAAATTCCAGTTGGGGAAATTACATTTTGCTTGAGCCTGAATTCACCCTACAGTGTCAAATAAAAGGGTTCTTTGCTTCCACTCCCAAATTGTGCTCTGTAGCTGTGATTGTTAATCAGCTGCCACATCAGATGGCTTCATTTAGCTGTGGGTAAAGACGATTGTTGTGTGCAGTTTTTGTATTAAATTGTTAACCCTGTAAATCACTTTGGGATTGTTTAGACTGAAAAGCACTCTGTGTGTGTGTGTGTGTGTAATTATTTCAAATCCTTTGTTTATGGTGGAGTCTGTGGGCAATTTCTGAGCTACTCTATATCTTTAGGAAGTGGTGTTAGAGTAACAGATGTCTCTTTATTTCAAATCAGTTCAATTTATTTGACCTCAAATGAAGGTCTGACTGCATCACTGGTAGCCATAGTGCAAATAAGCAGGACTTCCCAGAGGGAGTGGGTGGGGGCAAGTGGGGCAATTTGCTCCAGGCCCTGGGCCTCCCAGGGCCCCCCATGAGAATATAGTATTCTATAGTATTGCAACTTTGTTTTATGGAAGGGGCCCCCAAAATTGCTTTGCCCCAGGCCCCCTGAATCCTCTGGGCAGCCCTGCAAATAAGAATAACAGTGAAGACACGGTGGCACGGACACTCGCTCAACTAGCCTACATACGCAGAATCACTGGTGAGCTTCTATTGGGGCAGTTAGATTGTTCTAAAGCCCACACCCCAATGCCCTCACTACTACTGCTACACCTGCCAGCTAGATTAAAGCTAGCGCAAGCATGCCTACCTGTGCTACAGTCACGCCTTCATTTACGGTGTTGACATGCCCTAAAAGTGCAATACACTTGATCATTAGCCCAAATCTGAGGTATTTCCTCAGTTCATACACAGGCAAACTCCCATTGAATTCAGTGGGAGTTTGCCTGAGTCAGTGTGAAAATATTCAGTAAGGATTGCAGAATTTGGCCCTTGTTATCGACATGCCTTGTCAGCATTGACTTCTCTAGGAGGATAGTAAACAGAGCAGCTGTCAGGCTTCATAATGTAAAGGTTAGGAGAATATCTACTTTTCCTTACCTTACACTGGTCTATAAAATCTTGCACAGCATTTTGTTGTTCCAGGAGCTGCTCAAGCATGAAATAAATTGAGTTCCAATGAATTGAAACCTCCTGGTTTAGGTGATGTTTCAGCAAGTTGTTTTTCAGCTGTAGCTGGGTCAGGATTTTTTTTTAAGCTTTTGACAGAATGGCTGAATTGTTCAGATCCTGCGTATCATTCCCCAAGATATTTGTAAGTGTTCTTATTATGATTCAGGAAGTCAGTGATGAACAAATCTAAGAAGTACATGCAGCACAGTATAAAACCATCCCCTGCGACGGCAGATTGTACGTACACGCTGAGGAGGGAAGGCGAAAGGAAAGGAATAAGAATATGACTGAAAGGCAGGTAAGCTGCTGTCTTAAGGGATACTGTTCAATATATGCTTATCAATTCACAAATATGGAGAGGACCAAATAGTAATGGGATTAAGAAGGAAATACCATTAAACAATTGTTAAACCTCCTACAGAATAAGGATCAGAGGGTGAGTTTTTTTCCACCTCATAACAGGGTACACTGGCTCTTTAAGCCTAAGTTAGGCTGGTAGACCCCATTCCAAGAACACTGGAATGAACAAAGGTGCAGGAAATGGCCAGAAGTGAGGAAGCAGTCCCAGGGAATTAGTGGTTGAATGGGGAAAACTCAGGACACTGTCCCTTTAAGGGCCTGGGATCAGGAGCCTAATAGTGTAGGTGTAACACCAACAGACCCCGGTCGGTCCTTGGTGGGTGGGATGAAATCTGGGACCTCTGAAGCTTAGTGTATGAGCCTCTACTGCCTGACCTAAAAGCCACATCGCCCTTAGCTAAGGCTGTAGCAGACTCATTCATCTCTAAGTGGTCTTGGTGCCACTAGAGGGGGAGAAAGCATCACACCCAGGAGGTGTGTGGGTTACATAGGGTGGTTCAGGGTTTCCCTCTCTCCCAGACAATCAGGAGGAGCTCTCTGGAGGAGGACAGTATATATGCTCCCTTCTCCTTCATAAGAACAGGGGAGATGCTGACAGGAGAAGAAAGCCTGCGCCGGAAGGCTGAGCTGCAGATAGAAAGTGTGGGGAGCGGCAGTTCTATCTAGAGCAGACTGGGATGGAAAAAGAGCTCTGTGTGTGGTAGAAGAGCCAGAGCTGGATATGAATATTTGTGTTATGGGGATGGACTTTATTTGTGAGACTTTGAGAATTACATTTGAACTGTTTTAATCCAGGTGGGGAGTGATGGTAGCCACAAGAGAGATTATGGAGGAGAGGGGTTGTAAAGGGCCCTGTAAAAAGGAAACAAAGGCAAGGCACTGCAGGACCACCTCTGGCTTATGAGGAGATGCTCAGGAGGCAGGTGCCCTGCTACAAACTCACACAGTTGGAAGGATTTTTGGAACCCCTCCTACCACAGAGGATTATGGGAAATCCCTCTACTCTGTGTTATATTGACTGTCCCAAGCTGGGCAGTTGAGATAATTTTGCTGCCAGTCCATCTGGAAGGGCAAACCACATCTGGCCTGGTGGTCTTGGGGTCTGGAAGGACTTACTACCACTAGAGTCTTTGTCAAACTCCAATCTGATGGTTATTTCAGGCATACGCAAGGATGTAAATCCATACCCCACTGCTGTTATCATAACTCAGGTAGGGGAACATAAAGAGGAGATCCGCAGAGGTGTTTCAAGAAACTTACCCTGGTCTAGACTGGAAAGGACTGGAAACATTTCCAGGAGCTACTAGATGCTACTACCACAGCACAGTCTAAAGAAGAGGTTTTATTCTGGCAATCTTTCCCACATATTCCTTATAAAAAAAACCAAAACTTGTGAATGAGGGATCCACAAAGTCCTGGAAATCCTGATGGCAGAGATGGGTGACTGCACGACTGAGGGTGTATTTAAATCAGACTAGGAGAAGGACAAGTCAAAGGGCCACACCAGAGGAGGATCCAAATGAAGGTACCACGGCTGATCCGGACAAGGAAATAGACCCTCGGTGACCACAAAGCAGCCTCTGTCTCCCCTAGCTCCTGATATTCTAGCTCACTCTTTTGATAGAGTGGATGAGCAACTAGCAGATGATACCCTGAGAGAACCTTATTGTTATCTGGCTGTGGTGAATGGTAAAATCATTCGAGAGTGACAAGCCATGTATTATCCTCACTTTATGCTAGAAAAGGACCTTCTTTACATCCACACAAGAAGAGATATGACACCAGTTACTCATACTCCAGCCAGCCCAGAAAGAACTCTTACAGTTGGCCATGCACTACCCACACTCAGGGCATCTCGGGCAGGAAAAAACTTGGAACAGCTGTTTGCGCAGTTCTTTTGGCCAGGCACTGATAACGAAACATCTCAGTTTTGTAAGTCTTATTGGGAGTGCCAATGCGTGGCACCTAAGGGGAGTGATAGGTGTTCCGTAGGTTCTTTTTACCCCTGCTTGGTACCTCCTTTGAAAGAGTGAGGCGCCTGGAAAAGAGTGTGAGAGGCAACACGTTTATCCTGGTCTTGGTACATTATCCAACCAGGTACTCATGTACTCTTCTGCTTGGTAACCATTCAGTGGTTGCTAGGGAGCTTGTAAAAATATTTTCCCATATAGAGTTGCCTACTGAGATCCTGACAGATCAAGGCACTAATTTTATGTCCTGCCTATTAAAGTACATTTGACAGCTGTTGAAGGTGAAACCTGTTTGTACATCAGTTAACCACCCTCAAACTGATGGGATGAACAATGTAACTACACCGTGAAATCAGTATTCCAGAAATTCATTAATACAGATGCTAAAGTTTGCAATTCAGGAGACTTTTCAAATCTCCACAAGTTTTCCCCCTTTCAAACACTAACATGGGTGACAGCCACAAGGGACCTAATGAAGGAAGGGTGAGAGGGTTGACCTCCATGGAGAACTAATGTAATCTAGTACATCCACCTGATGAGGCAGTGACTAGGAACACCGGGCCCAGAAAAACCTAGTTAAAGCCCAACAAGCTCAAACAGAATACTACAATAAACCCACCTGAGAGAAAGTATTCCAGAGCAGAAATAGAGCTCTCCTCCTCTTCCTGAGCTCAAAAAGTACAGTTATCCTAGGGGCAAGGGCCATATAAGGTAGTAAAAAGGATCGGTGCCAGTATTTTAGAAAGTTCAGTGCCCTGACCAAAGGAAGGGAAAGAACATATTTCGTGTGAATTTGTTGAAACCCTGGTGGGAACAGGAATGTTTGCTAGACGATCCAGACAAAAAGCCAATAAATTTAGGCCCTGAAGTTCTCGGGCCCTTGGGACTGGCTAAAGTGCCTGTAGCTGAGGGTTTAACACAGTGGGGAGAAACAGCAAGACCATGACCTCAGAGAGACTTTTCATGATGTATTTTCACCAGCACCAGGAAAAACTCATCAGATCTGTACTGATAATAAATAAATACAACTATGACATTGTTGGCATCACTGAAACTTGGTGGGATAATACACATGATTGGAATGTTGGTGTGGATGGGTACAGCTTGTTCAGGAAGGATAGACAGGGGAAAAAGGGAGGAGGTGTTGCCTCATATATTAAAAATGTACACACTTGGACTAAGGTGGAGATGGACATAGGAGACGGAAGTGTTGAGAGTCTCTGGGTTAGGCTAAAAAGGGTAAAAAACAAGGGTGATGTTGTGCTAGGAGTCTACTACAGGCCACCTAACCAGGTGGAAGAGGTGGATGAGGCTTTTTTTAAACAACTAACAAAATCATCCAAAGCCCAAGATTTGGTGGTAATGGGGGACTTCAACTATCCAGATATATGTTGGGAAAATAACACAGCGGGGCACAGACTATGCAGTAAGTTCTTGGACTGCATTGCAGACAACATTTTATTTCAGAAGGTTGAAAAAGCTACTGGGGGGAAGCTGTTCTAGACTTGATTTTAACAAATAAGGAGGAACTCGTTGAGAATTTGAAAGTAGAAGGCAGCTTGGGTGAAAGTGATCATGAAATCATAAAGTTTGCAGTTCTAAGGAAGGGTAGAAGGGAGTACAGCAAAATAGAGAAAATGGATTTCAGGAAGGCAGATTTTGGTAAGCTCAGAGAGCTGATAGGTAAGGTCCCCTGGGAATCAAGACTGAGGGGAAAAACAACTGAGGAGAATTGGCAGTTTTTCAAAGGGACACTATTAAGGGCCCAAAAGCAAGCTATTCCACTGGGTAGGAAAGAGAAAATGTGGCAAAAGACCACCTTGGCTTAACCACGAGATCTTGCATGATCTAAAAAATAAAAAGGAGTCATATAAAAAATGGAAACTAGGTCAGATTACAAAGGATGAATATAGGCAAACAACACAGGAATGCAGGGGCAAGATTAGAAAAGCAAAGGCACAAAATGAACTCAACCTAGCTATGGGAATAAAGGGAAACAAGAAGACTTTTTATCAATACATTAGAAGCAAGAGGAAGACCAAGGACAGGGTAGGCCCACTGCTCAGTGAGGAGGGAGAAACAGTAACAGGAAACTTGGAAATGGCAGAGATGCTTAATGACTTCTTTGTTTCAGTCTTCACTGAGAAGTCTGAAGGAATACATAACAAAGTGAATGCTTATGGGAAGGGGGTATGTTTAGAAGATAAAATAAAAAAAGAACAAGTTAAAAATCACTTAGAAAAGTTAGATGCCTGCAAGTCACCAGGGCCTGATGAAATGCATCCTAGAATACTCAAGGAGCTAATAGAGGAGGTATCTGAGCCTCTAGCTATTATCTTTGGAAAATCATGGGAGATGGGAGAGATTCCAGAAGACTGGAAAAGGGCAAATATAGTGCCCATCTATAAAAATGGAAATAAAAACAACCCAGGAAACTACAGACCAGTTAGTTTAACTTCTGTGCCAGGGAAGATAATGGAGCAAGTAATTAAGGAAATCATCTGCAAACACTTGGAAGGTGGTAAGGTGAGAGGGAATAGCCAGCATGGATTTGTAAAGAACAAATCATGTCAAACCAATCTGATAGCTTTCTTTGATAGGATAACGAGTCTTGTGGATAAGGGAGAAGCAGTGGATGTGGTATACCTAGACTTTAGTAAGGCATTTGATACGGTCTCGCATGATATTCTTATCGATAAACTAGGCAAATACAATTTAGATGGGGCTACTATAAGGTGGGTGCATAACTGGCTGGATAACCATACTCAGAGAGTAGTTGTTAATGGTTCCCAATCCTGGTGGAAAGGTATAACAAGTGGGGTTCTGCAGGGGTCTGTTTTGGGACCGGCTCTGTTCAATATCTTCATCAACGACTTAGATGTTGGCATAGAAAGTATGCTTATTAAGTTTGCAGATGATACCAAACTGGGAGGGATTGCAACTGCTTTGGAGGACAGGGTCATAATTCAAAATGATCTGGACAAATTGGAGAAATGGTCTGAGGTAAACCGGATGAAGTTTAATAAAGACAAATGCAAAGTGCTCCACTTAGGAAGGAACAATCAGTTTCACACATACAGAATGGGAAGAGACTGTCTAGGAAGGAGTACAGCATAAAGGGATCTAGGGGTTATAGTGGACCACAAGCTAAATATGAGCCAACCGTGTGATGCATTTGCAAAAAAAGCAAACGTGATTCTGGGATGAATTAACAGGTGTGTTGTGAGCAAGACACAAGAAGTCATTCTTCCGCTCTACTCTGCGCTGGTTAGGACTCAACTGGAGTATTGTGTCCAGTTCTGGGCACCACATTTCAAGAAAGATGTGGAGAAATTGGAGAGGGTCCAGAGAAGAGCAACAAGAATGATTAAAGGTCTTGAGAACATGACCTACGAAGGAAGGCTGAAAGAATTGGGTTTGTTTAGTTTGGAGAAGAGAAGACTGAGAGGGGACATGATAGCAGTTTTCAGGTCTCTAAAAGGGTGTCATCAGGAGGAAGGAGAAAACTTGTTCACCTTAGCCTCTAATGTTAGAACAAGAACCAATGGGCTTAAACTGCAGCAAGGGAGATTTAGGTTGGACATTAGGAAAAAGTTCCTAACTGTCAAGGTAGTTAAACACTGGAATAAATTGCCTAGGGAGGTTGTGGAATCTCCATCTCTGGAGATATTTAAGAGTAGGTTAGATAAATGTCTATCAGGGATGGTCTAGACAGTATTTGGTCCTGCCATGAGGGCAGGGGACTGGACTCGATGACCTCTCGAGGTCCCTTCCAGTCCTAGAGTCTATGAATCTATGAATCTATGACCCAGAAGTAAAGCCAGTAATAAGGTCCCTCTGGATATCTGAGAAGATAAGGGAAGTAGTTGCTTGGGAAGTCTGAGACAGGGTCAAGTTAGGTATCATTGAAGAGTCTCAGAGTGACTGGTGCAGCCTCATCGTTTTGGTGCCCAAACTGGATGGAACAATCTGTTTCTGTTTTGATTTCTGAGTGGTCAATGCCATTTCCTGCCTGTCTAATGGCCCTCATAGATGAGTTGGGGAAGGCTAAATAGTTAAAGACATTAGACCTGACAAAAGACTGCTGGCAGGATCCACTGACACCAGAGTTTCGTGAGAAGAGTGCTTTTGCCACTCCAATTGGCCTGCTTCAGTTCACCATGATGCCTTTTGGGCTACTTGGAGCCCAGCCACTTTCCAGAGACTTATGGATTACATGCGGCAACACCACCAAAAAATGCATCACATACGTCGATGATGTGGTGATTTTCAGCATGGACTGGAAATTGCATTTAGATCACATCATGGCAGTTCTGCAATCATTGGAAGACACTGGGCTTATGGCCAGCCTGATGATGTGTACATTTGGAAACTAGGATACAAAATATTTGGGATACTAGTTGGGAAATGGACATGCAGTCTCTGGAAGGTAAGGCTGATGCCTTAAGAAAAAGATCAGTGCTTACTACAAAGAAACAGGAATGGGCTTTTGGGGGGTTTAGTTGGTTGTTACTGATGATTTATGCCCCAGCTCATAACTATTGCTACCCCACTCACTGATCTAATGAAAACAGTTGTTGCGTAAACAAGTACAATGGACCCATCTATGTGAAAAAGCTTTAAGAACGGTGAAAGATTTATTGTGTTCCCAACCGGCACTACAGAGCCCCGATTTTGAGCAACAAACCGATGCACCAGACTTGGGCCTAGGAGCAGTTTCATAGCAAGAATTTGATGTGAAGGAGCAGCCAATTATATAGCTAAGCTGAAAACTGTTGTCCAGAGAAAACATTACATGACTATCGAGAAAGAATGCTTAGCAGTTTGGTGGGCAGTGCTGGCCTTGCAGTCCTACCTTACAAGGAACCTCTTTATGTTAATCATTGACCATGCCCGCATTAAGGTGGATCGAATCCCCAAATCACCCATGGTACTTCTCTCCATAACCCTTCACCTTTAAGGTTCAACATAGGCTGAGGAAGCAACATTATAATGCAGATTTTTGTCCTTAGGTTGACCTTGTGTTTACAGAGCCCCAAAAGCAGGATCCTGGGTCAGTGCTAGGGTAGTGTGGGACAGGGTATGTAACAAGATCTACTGGCCCTGTAAGTCTAGCGGAGGCCAATAGACCATGTTCCAGGAATATTAGAACAAATAAAGGAAATGGCCGAAGCCAGGAGAAAGGAAGTGGTCCCTGGGAATTAGTGTTTGGATGGGAAAAAAAACAGGACTCTGTCCCTTTAAGGGTCTGGGCTCAGGAGCCCTGGGTATAGGATGGGGCAGGGCTCCCCTCTCTTCCTGCCATTTGGGTGGAGCTCGCTGAAGGAGGGCAGTATACATGTTTCCTTCTCCCTCAAAAGAACATGGGAGACACTGACAGGAGAAGGAGGCCTGAGCCAGAAGGCTGAACTCCAGATAAAAAGGGTAGGGAGCGGTGGCTCTGAAGAGCAGACTGGAAAAGAGCTTTATGCATGGCAGAAGAGCCAGCGCTGAATATAAACCTTGTGTTATGAGATGGACTTTATATGTGGGATTTTGAGCATTATTTTTGAACTGTTTCAGTGATTAAACTGGCCCCAGACGGGATGGTGATAGCCACAAGAGAGAATTGGTCCTGAAGAAGAGAAACAGAGGCAGGGCCCTGCAGGACCACCTCTGGCCATGGGGAGTGTTCAAGAGATGGTTGCCCTGCCTCACACCTCCAAAGCACATTTTGGACCTTATCCTGATCCCAGTAAATTGCCAATCTCCCAGTGGTCCCAAAAGTGCTGTGTGTTTCTTGATGTCTGTGCCAGTTCATGGGGGAGCTATCCGGTTAAAACAAATTAATAAGAATAAATAATAAAATAATGGATTGACTTGTGTGTGTGTGTTATTGTTTTTAATTTGTGTTGCTGTTGTCTATTGATGATTGTCACTGTAAGAAGTGGCTCCATTACTGTCGTGAGTAAAGTAGACTGTATCGGATATTTATATTCATTCAGAGATATTGGACTGTAAAATTGCCCAGTCTTGTCTAACAAACAAATTACTAATAAAACTCTCTAATGATGTTAAACATTTGGCTTTGATAATTCAATATGTGAAGGGACCATACGTTGAAGAGAGGGAGGAGAGTGTGTTCCTGTTGTTGTTTATTATATGTATTACAGAAGCGACTACAGGCCCTGACAGAACATGGAGCCCCATTATACTAAGCCCTGAACAAGCACATATTGAGAGTCAGTCCCTGTCCTAAAGAGCTTGTAATGGAGAAGACAAGGTGTGGAAATGAAATCAGAGAGGTGAAAAATTTGCCCAATGTCACATTGCTAGTCATGGGCATCGGCATAATTAAAGCTGAGGTATCCTGATACCTGGTCCAACGCCCTACCTCTGGCATACCACACTGCCTCTGCTGTAATTTATGTCCTTTTATATAAAGGTTTCACAATAACCAGTGTTGATGCTTTTATCTATTACTATATATGTTTGTGTATGCCCGGGTGTGCCTTTGAAAGAAAGTTGTGCTCACTAATCCTGCCAGTGGGTGCTGCGCGTTATTGAAGCAGGAGGAAAAGTGTAGAGGAAAAGTAAAGAAGGTCTGAGCAGTTCTTGCATCCAGGTTTTCATCTGCAACACTGCCAACCCCAAGTGTTCAAAAACCAAGAGACAGCCCCCTCCAACCTTGCTGCCCCAATCATGACATAGAAAATAAATTTTTATTTAACTTCTTGTATTTGAGTCTTTAGGGTTCACATTTTCAAGTTTTTATCTGCAACTATGATAGCTAGAAATTTGCTTTATTTAGTGAAAAATGATAAACTAATGTAATCACTTGATTCTTGGAGCTGGGGATTTATGAAAAACACCAAGTATTGCAAGACTCATAATAAAAATCACAACAGTTGAGACTTGGGCACACTGAAATGATGGGATGGGGAGAAAGACAGAGAGGAGAGGAACCATTTTATTTGTTAGCAAATATACAATTTTACCATGAAGAATTAAATAAACTTTACGGTGTTTTCATTCCAGCTTCCATTGTACATCCCTAGTTTGTATAAAACAGCAGTTTCCATACCCCTTAGTAGTCTGCTCCAATGGTTTATTAACCTCACGGTTAGAAAAATTCAAACTGGAAATAAAATGAAAATTTTTAGATTCAGCTTATAGCTATCTTGTTATACCTTTCTCTGCTAGACTCAAAACCCTCTGATATCCGATATCTTCACTCTGTGTAGGTACTTGAAGCCTGTAATCACATCACCTCTTAAACTTTTTTTCGATAAGCTAAATACATAGAGCTCTTTACATCTCTCATTTGCAGAAGCCCAAAATTTTAAAAGAAAGATGTAGCAATGTCTCAGAGAGAAATTGTCTCTATAACTTCTGTTGTACTTCTTTAGCTTTTCAGTGAGGGGAAATAAAACATTTTTGTAAGGGGCACAAAGTAACCACTTTCTGCTTCTGTCTTTAAATTGCTGGATTCTTTTGTGTTGAAACATCCAGATCAGGCAAGTTTGGGGCATACCCTGTTCATTAGCTGAGAAAAATCTCAGATATTCATCGACTTTGAAAAAAGAACAATGAAAGCATGCATGTATAGAACCCATGTATTGTTCTGCTCTTTAAGGTTGAATCTCTGTTTGGTCCCTGTGAACCTCATGGATGGTTGCTACCCCAAAAGTTGGGGTGGGGGGAAAGAGAAGTGCGCATGGAGTAGAAAATTGTCAGAGAGAAACCTGCAGGGAAGATTTTTGCCACTATCTCCAGTGAGAAGAAGGCTTTTGCAAAGAGATGTCTCTTGTTTATATGGATTCTTTCAAGGAGAAGAGCTTGAATGTAAAGCTCATAGAACCCTACTGTAAGTCTCAATGAATCTTTGCATGGATATGTATATCTGAAATAAAAAAATGAATGAAATGATGAATTTGGCCAGCAATTGATTTTTGTCTTTAGCGTAAATACACTTGATGCTGTTATTGATGCTGGCATGTTCCTGAGCATTAAGCAAACAAATATAAACGTTATCACTCATCACATAAACTTATATCAGCATCTAAATTTAGTGACAGAGAGAAAATGTAATTCTGAGTCAGAGATGGCAAGGTAGTCTTAGTCCCACAGCTTTTGGCTGCCATTCTTAGGGGTGGATAAAATAAAAAGATGCTCTTATCCACAGAACTAATGAAATTGAAATTCAGTGAGTGCACATAGTAACACATGCCATCAAAACCTCTGCACCTCCATTATGAATGGCATTATGATATTTTAAATATTCCTTACAAAGATAGCCAACATGAAAAATATCTCCTAGCACCCTAGTTTTCCAAACTACCAGTCTACCTCCTGCTGATTTTAATCATAATTCCTATTGATGCTATTAGCTGTATCCCTTAGGTAAAGTATATGGACCACTTAAATTGGCAATGTTGTCTGAATGGCCTTGGATTAAAAGTCAAGTATTATGAAGCAGGCCATGTCCCACTGATTATCATCATTCCACCAAGTTTCTGTGATTCCTATTATATCAATATCCTCATTTAATACCAGCCACCCTAGTTCATCCATCTTAGTATTTAACTTCTAACATTTGTATACAACCACTTATAAAATTTGTAAATATTTAGTTGTCTGCTTTCATGTGATGTAATTGAATGGGACTCTTTTTTTTATTTCACTGTTTCTCTTCAGTCTTTACCTGTGCTTTTATCAAATTCTATCCTATTATTTTTATTAGAATATAGAGTATCCCATTTAATAAGTCCTCCTCTAAGGGAAGTCTTTGTCTGAACCATATGCTCCTCTGCACCTGCCAGCTTCGCCCCCCCCCCCCACTCTTAGTTTAAAAACTCCTCTACAACCTTTTTAATTTTACATGCCAGAAATCTGGTTCCATTTTGGTTTAGGTGGAGCCCATCCTTCTTGTATAGGCTCCTCCTTTCCCCAAAGGTTCCCCAATTCATAATAAACCTAAATGCCTTCTCCCAACACCATTGTCTCATTCGCACATTGAGACCCTGCAGTTCTGCCTGTCTAACTGGCCCTGCACATGGAACTGGAAACAGTTCAGAGAATGATACCATGGAGGTCCTGGACTATAATCTCTGACCTAGCAGCCTAAATTTGGTCTCCAGGACCTCTCTCCTATTTTTTCCTATGTCACTGGTACCCACTTGTAACATGACCACAGACTCCTCCCCAGCACTGCACATAAGTCTATCTAGATAGATGTCTTGAGAGTTCCATAACCTTTGCACCTCTCAGGCAATTCACTGTGTGGTTTGCTCAGTCATCACAAGCCCAACTATTTATGGCCTGGTGAACACTGGGTGGGTGGGGAATCGACTTAAGATACGCAACGTCAGCTATGAGAATAGAGTAGCTGAAATCGACGTATCTTAGGTTGACTTACCTTGCGTCCTCACAGTGTGGGGTCAACTTCCGCCGCTCCCCCCATCAACTCCGCTTCCGCCTCTCGCCGCGGTGGAGTGCAGGAGTCGACGGCAGAGCGATCGGGGATCGATTTATCGCATCTACACTAGACACGGTAAATCGATCCCCGATAGATTGATCACTACCTGCCAATCCGGCGAGTAGTGTAGATGTGCCCTATTTTTCTGATAATAGAATTCTCCATTACTATTACCTGTCTCTTCATAATAACTGGAGTCCCTTCCCAAGGAAGGGGTATTCTCCAGGCGAGAGAATACTATGACATCATCTGGAAGGTGTGTCTCAACTATGGGATTGTTTCACTCTGCTCCAGTTTGTCCTTCTCTGAGGCTTTCATCTTCCTCAACAGTGCAGAGGCTGTCCCTGAAAGTATGTTGAGAAGCCTATGTGACTAAAATAGTGGGAGTCATATCCCTGAATTGGAGTCAAAAGTGATAATTGTTGAGATCTGGCCTACCATTTCTTGTTTCTGTAACTTTGGGGGTAAAATTACTTGGTGCTCAATGCCTTAAAACACTTCTTTGGACCCCATGCCCAGGAGTCATGGATCTTTACAGATAAGCCCTTCTTTTCCAGGTTTCTTTAATGGAATTCTATACTTGCCTGAATCAACGACAGAAGTATTGGTCTGCTCTCTACAAAATTGTTTTTAGAGATGGGTGAAAAGCCTAGAGATGATAAATATTTCTTTGGCTTTACCTTTGATCAAATTTGAATTTAAAGAATTTACAACCAGCTGTTGTAAATCCTGACCCTCATCTTGAAAACAAACAAAACACTGCTCCCAATGCAGCCAAAATCATCTTGTATTATATGTAACAAGTCAGTGAAGCTCTGGCATTTGGATAAAATCTGGATCCAACCTATGGTTCATGGTGACAAGATAACCATTGTGGGGATGGTATTTGTCAGGATAGCAGCTGTACTTGCCTATTGCCCCAGGGCTTCTCTGGGGAAATTCTCAACTAGTGTATGGTCCCTTAGAACTCTACTAAGCACTTAAATACAGGAATAGTGGATGTGATGGGAGCTGGGAAGGAGCAGGGCTTCTCTGGGGAAATTCTCAACTAGTGTATGGTCCCTTAGAACTCTACTAAGCACTATTTAAGTATTTAAGTGCTTAGTAGAGTTCTAAGGGACCATACACTAGTTGAGGTCAGTTCCCTCCACTGGGCGAATTCTTAGTTTGCTACTTGTGGCCAGATTACATACCCTCTGCAACATTGCTCCAGGCACTGTAGTAGTTCCATTCACTGCCATGTGTTGCTCTTGCCACTGCCATGGAAATGCTGCTGGCACCACTATCAAATACTAAGAACAGCACTACCCCCAAAGCTTTGCAGAATTAGGCCCTTATGGACAAAAGGCAGCTGTCATAAATTAAGGTTGGGGTTGGGGCAGCTTGAGAATTGGGAAGCTGTAATCAGCTTCTTGGCACAAGAGAGAATTTCAGTACTGCCCACCAGAAGCTTTAAAAATCATAAGTTGGGCCCCCAAATCATGTAACAAATAATACATTTGGGATTGTTGTTATTAGACCCGCAGTTTGAGACCCTCTTCTTTAGGATGCACTCAGGTCACACGTTCAATCTTTTCCCTGCAATTGAGAAGGCTAGAAACTTTTTTTTAAATGAATGCTGAGATTCTAGGCTAATCCCATGGCTCCAGGAGCTGCAGCTTTAAGAAATACACCAAAACTCACAAGAATTGTGAGAGCTGGCAATGCTGGGATATGGCCCATTGAGTTCACTGAGGCCATTCACATGAGTAAAGTTACCCATGTACATATAATTGACCTTTAAAAATCAGATCATCTGCTCTTTGACTTCAAGATCATTGCATTTTTTTCACTTAGACCTTTTTCTTTGCTTATTTTTTATCAAAATGGACTCTCAGGTGGCTTATACCCCAAATTTAGGTTTTGTACATTTTTTTAAAAGTGTGTGTATTTGTTCGGATGAAGGGGGCTAACCCAAATATTTTAAATATATATATATATATATATTCAAATAAAAATGATTTTTGTTTTCCAGGATTTAAATATTCTCCTCTGGTATTTCCTCTCCATTTTTGCGAGTGCATGGGAACCAGTCGGTGAATTTGTTTTGTAGAAACTGATTGAAAACAAAAAGTGTTAGTAACTTTTCTACTTTTAGTTGTGCAAAGTGTAAATAATGTACAAGAAGAAAACAAAGATACATGATGAAAACTGCATTTGATTTGCTAAAAATATCTTTTACTTTAAATGATCTAAGGTATAATCAGTAACATGGGCAAGATTTTAAAAAGCGTGTAACTATTTACCTGGACACGATCCTTCTAATTGCCAGGAGGTGGGAGTGAAGGGTGGGGGTTGGTAGCCTTCCCTGGCATCCTGGGCAAACTGGCAGTCCGGATGGTTCAGAACTGGTTGGATTCAAACTCCTGAATCTTTGGCTGTTGTCTGTTCCCAGCCTCTTTCAAACAAGTATGACATATTCTATCTGAGGGTATTTTACTTCCCTCATCACTGTGGCATCTGAATGCCTGAAAGTAATAATTATTGCACTACCTACTTATTCTTATCTTCTATTAAGATGGGTGTGTGCAACATTATACACTCATCCACCCATCATCATAACCATGAAGTAGAATCACAGAGGGGGAGATGTAGATGGATGTTACTGAGCCAGTGTCACTCCTGACTTGGTGCCTTTACTGGGATGCTGATGCATTTGCTGAGGGAAAGTTGTAACATGGTTTGTTTAGCTGGATAAATCATCCTTTTATCATTGAAAGCAAGATGTGGTTGAGACAGGTTGTCATGGTTACTTACCAGTTCCCCAGAGTCACAATACCAGTGTCCCAAAGGGGACATGATTCTACTTTATGCATATGAAAGAGGCTAGCAGGTGCTTTGCCACTTTAATTTTTCAGTTTTTAAATGGCTAACTGTAAGAATGTGATAGCAAACATGGATTAAAGGGGACAAGGAATGGATTCAAGGAGCAGGCAAGAGGGCTGCAGGGAAAGAAACCTGGAGGCTTCTGAAGGCCACTGCAAGATTTTTGAATAAACTAAGTGAACCTTCTTCCTACTGATAAAGGAAAATCAGTGACAGGAAATAACATTCAGATGAGAGGGAATTGTAAAGAAACTTTACAGAAATGTATTTTTATGTTTGAACAGTGGGTGGCACACTGGGGTCCCGGTCTATGCCTGGGGCTAGCACAAAATACATAAATATTAACTTTAAAATCAACATTCATAAAGTTCCCTAAAACTTGAGGTACAAATGAAGGGTTTTGTTGTATCTGAATGAAACCAACTGGAACCACTTGTTTTCCAGTAGATGACGCACTGAACTGAGAAAGAAACATGGGTTCAACCATATTTCACAGATGGACAAGACGCTAATGTCACACTCATATTCAGTAGTTAGGTCATTCTTTTCTGTCCTTGTAAATGCTGATGAAGGAACATTTTGTGTAGTGTGTGATAGTGTAAACACCTTAGTCATAGGAAAACATACAATAGTTGCATTTTATAATAAACAATTAGTATTTGCTATGAAAATACTAAAGGAATGCCACCCCCTTCCTTTTCCTGTCAGTTTTGTGTCCTACACTTCCAAGCCTCAGTGGCATTTCCCTTCAAAACCTGATGTGTCATTCTTTCCCAGCATTTGATATATTTATAACTGCCTATGTTCTTGTTATTCCTGTTACTGATTGATACTGTCAGGCTATGGAAAGGCTTATAGCAGCCTACAGCTTCTCATCCTAGACCTCCTTATGACAAGTCTGACAGACTGATGAGGAAAGGCACTGGAAAGTGTAAAGCCCCAGTTTTAATACCATGAATGCTGATTTGAAAAGAGCCACAGAAGTTTGTGCGTCTGTTTACGTAAGTCTGTCATTTTCTACAGTATGTAGAAATTTGTGCATTATAGTTACTGCTGGAACTGTACTGGGCGGATGAAAGTGACAATTACGTTGTTCTAGAAACCCCTGTCTTTGATGAGGAGGCTTTTAATGCTTATAACAGTGCACTAATCCAGTTGCAAAAGCTTGAAAATGCCTCTTCAATAGAAGCAAGATTCTGATTTAATCTATTTTAACCCTTCCACTGCATTTATAAGCGTACTCCAGTTTGGCTAGAAATAAAAACTTTGAAATTTAAATATACAACTTGCAGTTGAAGTTGCATTCACAAGCTAGCACGCAGAGTACCTTTTGATGAAGAGTAGTTTTCATTAGAGCTGTCTGAGAGTACCTCCCCATTAGGAAACTAAGATTACATTTAATTCAAGGCCAGCTCTTCCACCATCACTTATAGACGCTCTTACACTCGTAAGTGAGGTTCTAATAACCCAGTGAGCCATATGGAATGCATCAAGGTGATTAATGCTTGGATATGAACACACATTGCACACAGTATATCTTCCCCTTAAATTAATCTATCCTGTTTTCATTGACACTGATGTACGTTTGTTTTATACTTGCTCACACGAGGCACCCCAAGACTGCGGGATCTATCATTCACTAATCACTCTTGATATAACACTAATACTGGGAATTTGGTAAAGTAAAAAATGTGAATTCATATTCACTTGTAATAAACTGGGCTAATTAGTCAGTTGAAATGCAATAGAAAGTGACAGCCTATGACACATAAAAGACTGCAGACTGACAAAGACAGTGCTATTCTTGCACTAACATCCATTTCTTCATCAACACTGAATTTTTTTCTGTCTCTTGGCATTTCAATTACATTATAAAATTAAGGGCTAAAATCGTGGATCTACACTTTTTCTCTCCTCTTTGAAACTAAAAAAATATAGAAAATTCCTTGTCCAATTTGCTCCCATATCTCTTTCAATGACTTCAATAGGGGATGTGTGCGTAGCATCTACACTCAAAACGGCAGGATGATTAAACATTGTACAGTGTTTTGCAAAGCTCAAATATAAAGGCACCGTAGAAGAATAAAGTATGATTTTTTTATGACAAATTCAAGGGACTGGACCCCAGCTGCCAATTTGGTTAAGTCCCATGCCATAGATTTTAGCTTCTTAGATTTAGGGCCAGGTTTTCAAAAGTTCGCAGCAACCAGCCATTTTAAAGGAGATGAGCTCTTTTGAAAGTCTGGTCCCAGCTGTGGATGCTGAGCACTTCTGAAAATCTGACCCTAATAACCTAAAATAGAATTACCATTGCTATAACATAAGTGAAAGTGTATGCAAGAACTGGAATGAAGATGACCTATGAGCTATCATGCTGCCATGGACGATAAGTAAATATATGGACTATATCCACTCCCTGCTTTGGTGTCTTATTTTTGAGTGGAGAAGGGCTCTGTCTACACTATGAACTATGGGGGTAGATTCCCAGCTTGCAGACTCATATTCAACTAGCTCTCATTGAACTAGCCTGAGTATAAATAGTAGTATAGCTGTGGGCTGCCGAGTACATATCCACTGGTTTCTGGCAGGTTTGTACTTGCCACTGCTGCCTGTGCTACCACAGCTACACTATTTCTACTCATTTACGGAGGCTGGGGAGGCACACCCCTAGCTCATAGTATAGACATAGCCTAAGACTGAAATAAGCGACCACTTGTTCTAAAAAGTTCATACAAACCTCAAAGAGGACAGAGAGCAGAGCAGAAATTTGCCAAGATGAGAATTTATGATGAATGCTGTTCAAACCATTCATCGTGAACCATTTAGTTGGAAAATGGTGTTTGTGAGTTGTTTGCATCAGTCCATCCTCCAGTATGCAGAGTTTGCTATTTGAGCGTTATGACTGGTTACCTAAGTCACACGGTATTGTTTCGGTTCTCTGGCATGACCTGCTTTTGACAAATGTCTTCCAGCCAAGAGGAATTTTGTTTGTTAACAAAGTAAATTGAGTTTCTTAGTTGTAAGCCGGAAATTCACTCTTGACAACCACATTTGTGAACAAAACTTGCATGGTATGAACAGGCCAAACCAGAAAGTTTGGGACAGATCCCCCAGCTGGTGTAAATCAATGCAGCTCTGACTTTGATATTAAGGAAATCAGAGAAGCACTGACGTCAATGAAATCATGCCATTTTACAGCAGCTGAGGATCCTGTCTCCAGCGTTTAATTCAGCGGGCAGTTCTCAAAAAGGTTTTTACCGTATTCGGCCAGCTCTGTTTAGGATCAGAAATAGAGGGTTGATTTGCCAGCTCACTACAGAAGTGAGATAAATGTGCTTGGGATGAAGACATCTTAATCATAGTTTACATTTAACCCTCAGATTCCTTTAGGTCACCATTCAAGTTATTCATGCCAGTAAATCACCTTGACACCTACAGAAAAAGATAGGCATACCAACTGGAGCCTGTTTTCACCTTAAGCAATCAAGTGGTTAAAGCACAGGCATGTAAACAGCTCCGCTTGCACCTATGCCATGCTATGAGGTCCAGTGGGAATTCTGTTTTAATCTTGAGAGGGAGTGTGAGGGATTTGTTTTTCACAGGGGCTTTAGCCTACAGTTAAGTGCAAACACCTGCGGAAGTACTAGTAATTAGTAGGTAATTAGTAGCTAATGTTCTTAGAATTTAAAAAGAAAAGCTTACATAAGTAATTACTTACTATTTCTTGTAATGTGCTGCTTTTCCTGAGATTTCATATCCCCAGAACATTTGCCAAGTTCCTAGGTTCCTCAACATACTAAATTGTTTATTAATTACACACGTATATTGCTTGTAAAAAAAAATAAAATGCATTAAAATGTTGGAGACAAGAATGACTTATCTTTTAAATTACAGCAGAGAATGCATTGAAAATGAAGGAATTTGCAGTTGGTAACAGGAGCACTTTTGATTTGGGTTTTTTTTCCGGTGGCTGGAGTTGTGGAATTAACGAATGGCTAAGTGGGGGTGTACAAATCACAAATTTTTATTTCTCCAAAAGTAGATATTGGTGTGGTTCTTTGCATGCAGATGGTTTGCTGAGCACAGCAGAGATACAGGCCAGTTGTGAAATTTGGATCCAAGCTCTTGCCTCCTAGTTCAGGTGTGTTAGAACCCAGGGCTTTAGTTTGGGACCAGCTTCATAGCAGAGTACTTACAAGTATTGTAACTCATTTTCCTGAAGGATCCTTTTCATGTCATTGGAAGGGTTGATGCAGTTCTGCATCTCTTGCCTTGTCACATACTGTCTATCATGTGTGAGTACTACAACGTAAAACTAAGCTGCTGTCTATGCATCGCAGAGTCCTCAGCAGCAAATAATCTGCCTTCAGGGGGGTTGTTACTGCAGAAATTGTCTGGAAGCTGTGCATCTCCAGAGTCATAGAACTGGCCCAGTGCAGCCCCAAAAGTGGGCAGTGCTTGCTGAGGACCATGCATGAGCTGGACAGTTTCCACCAGATGTCACCTGTGAAGTCCTGATTGTATTTTAGAGCCGCCCTATTCTGTTGGCATGCACCTTTCTGGTGATGCATCTCCTCTTAAGTGCAGGGTACCAGGAGATGGGCTTAGAAGCCCACTGCACCAGGTGAGAGTGACTTGAACCTAGAATCTGCAGGATTGATTCTGTGGAACAGCCTCTCCAGGGAAAAGGTGGAAATTCCATTGTTTGAGCAATGCTTGAAAGACCTTATCCCGCAGGGGTAGACAAGACAACCTAAGTGGTTTTCCCTCACCCTCAGTTCCCCATGTTTGTTGCAAGAGACTGAAGAGTGCAGAAGTCTTTCAGGAGCTTTCCACATCAAATATAACCTAACACAACAGTGTTGTGATCTAACAAGAGAAATTCCTCTAGATACTAAATACCTATTGGATTTGTAAAAGCAGCAAAGAGTCCTGTGGCACCTTATAGATGTATTCACCCATGAAAGCTCATGCTCCAAAACTTCTGTTAGTCTATAAGGTGCCACAGGACTCTTTGCTGCTTTTACAGATCCAGACTAACACGGCTACCCCTCTGATATTGGATTTGTGTTTGCTTGCTTGTTTTTTTTTAAAGAATCTTTCTTTATTTAAAACTCTGTACTAGGACTCTAAAGCCTTCAGAGCTTGTGTGAGCCCGTGTCGCACTGTCACTGGTGACTATCTAGAAAGTAGTTTGGGTTGAAGCCATTCTTTACAGACAAACCATTAGGCACAGGGTAAAAAGCTTCTTTTCATTTTATACACAGCTAATTTTTGCTTTGAGCTTGGCTCTGAATGGGGAGGAAAAAAACCGGAATTGGACTAATACAAATTAAAACTGCTAGCATGCAGCAAGTTAACATAAGGCTTTGGACTCCTTGGGGTTTTATGGCCTCCAGCATTTTATTTTTCATTTCAGAACAATTAAGCTGAATATAAACTGTAAAAAAAAAAAGGAAAAATTAATTTCCCAAAAATGGATATTTTTGTTTAAATTGTTTATGGGACTTAAAAGAAACACACCAACTATTTTGTGTGGTTTGTTAATACAAGCAGAATGATTCCTTTGAGATACACTACTTGGAGGTGAGTTGTGAGATTAGAGAGACTGGTGGGGCTGAAGCCATGAAGTTGGTTCATCTAAGCATCTCTCAGAGCAAGCATATCCCCTTATCTATTATACACAGTTTATATAATGTACTTTTGATGGTGAAGTTCACTACTTTTTTTTCTTTAAAAGGTGAGGTGTAATTACAGAGGTAGCTCTTGAAAATATGGATGGCTTATTGCCCATGGATAAAACAGATATTCACAATATAACCCTAAAGTAATGATAATTCTCTAGTGAGTGTTATGGAAAAATTGATGCATCAAGTTTACATGGCAAAATAGACAGAGGACATATGGTTAGATATTTGGCCAGTTATAGTTATTAAATACACCAACAGATTACACTCCATCTGCAAAAAATAAAATGTTATTTGACTAGTAAGTTGAATAAACTGTTTTTGTCCAAAGGCATAATTGTCTTTCAGTTTAAGAAAATTCCTAGAAAGAATGTGTCCTAGGTGATGTAAGGACCATCCATTCTCTAACCTTGCAAAGAGAACAACTTAACATATTGCAGAATGTTTTTCTCAATAAAAAAGCAATGGCTTCATTTTTGTAGTTACAAATTTTGTATTTCTCATATTTGTATGGTAACGATTTGTAAAATTGCTTATTCTTCCTAAATAAACAATGCTTTAAAAATATTCTCTAGAAAATCTGTGGTAATTAGTTGAAAAGTCAAGCTCAAATCCAGCCTAGGTTAGTCTGGAACAGCAGCAGTTGCTATCTGATGGCTGTTCAGTGTGCTATGTCAGTTGAGTATGGTTATGTTAATCCAGTTCCTGCTAGGCAGGTGTTTTGTCCACATTTCCAATAACACCAACACGATTAGTACTTATTGACTGTTGTGTATTTGGTTGTCATGGTTTTGTTGCTATGGCAACTGAGTTAGATTATTATGGGTTAGCTCAACCGGTTTCAACCGGCTGAGGTGCTCTCTGTATATATGTAAATAAAATGGAGGTTTTGGTTAGCTGCCTGCTCTCTGGCCTCAAGTGATTGCTTCCTACACCGGCTGCCCCAAGGATATAACACTGGCGACGAGGATGGGATTCCGGTGCTGCTCCAGTAACAGAAGGAAGTAGAAGTTAAGGTAAAGAACAAACAAACAAAAAAGCTGCTTGTTGCACTGACTGTGAAAGTGAAACTAAAAATCATGGCTACTCTGACCAGGCCCCTGGAGCCTTTTGATGAGAATACAGAGCAGTGGCATGTGTATACTGAGCGTTTTGAGCTTTTTGGTATTGCAAATGACATTACAGAAGCAAAGAAGGTGCCAATATTCTTAACTGTTGTAGGGGCTAAAACCTACTCTCTGCTACGCAGCTTACTACACCCTGTTAAGCCTGAGACTAAATCTTACAGTGACATTGTGGAAATCCTGGGGTCTCATTTCTCCCCAAAACCACTGGTAATTGCTGAAAGATATAGGTTCCACAAAAGAGACCAAAAGGAAGATGAAACAGTTGTACAATTTGTAGCCATTTTAAAAAAGCTAGCAGAACACTGTGAATTTAAAGAGATGTTACATGATGCCCTGCGTGACAGGTTAGTGTGTGGCCTGTACAGTGAAGCTATACGGAAGCGCCTACTGACAGAGGCTCAGCTTATCTTACAGAAGGCTGTTGATATTGCTGTCTCCATGGAACTGGCTACAAGGGAGGCACAATACATCGGTGCACCCCCTAGGGTGCAAAAAGTGTCACAAGAACCGACCCACAAAACTGTGCAGAGTCAAGAATGTTACCGCTGTGGTAAGCCGGGTCACCAGGCATCAGAATGCTGGTGTAAGGACCTGGTGTGTCGACACTGTGGCAAAAAGGGACACATTGAGTGTGCCTGTAAACAAAAGAAAAAGAGGCCTGTGGTCTGGCCGACAAAAAGAGGAACCCTGCATACCCTAGAGCAGACCCAGGATGATCAAGGTGACACCTCATCGCAAGAGGAAGTGCCACTGCATGTTTTGTCTTTGGCAATGGGCTCACATGAATACCGGGTAACCCCGTTATTGGATGGCAAACGTATACGCATGGAACTGGACACCGGTGCAGCCGTCTCACTGATCTCCGAGACTGTGTATAAAGAAAAGCTACAGCATCTTCCGCTTAAGGCAACAAAAACTGTTCTGAAGACGTATACGGGAGAAGCTGTGCCTATGCTGGGCACTATTGATGTTAAGGTGGAGCTCAATGGACAGGTGGCTAAATTGCCACTGTTTGTGGTGAGAGGTAACTACCCAGCCTTAATGGGTAGGTCTTGGCTTGGGAAGATTCAACTGAACTGGGCAGAAGTGCACCGGATGACTAAAGAAGAAACCAGTCTAACCCCTATACTAAGGAAACATGCTGCTGTTTTTGGAGATGATTTGGGAAGTATGAAGGGAATCACTGTGACATTGAACATTAAACCTGGCAGTCCACCAAAATATCTGAAAGCCCGAACTGTGCCATATGCCATCAGGCCAAAAGTTGAAGCAGACCTGGAGCGCCTGGTCACCAATGGAGTCCTAATACCAGTTACCCATAGCTCATGGGCCACTCCTATCGTTCCAATCGTGAAGAAAGATGGCTCTCTCCGGATTTGCGGTGATTTTAAAGTCACTGTCAACCCAGTGTTGTGTGCAGAGCAATACCCGCTTCCCCGCATCGATGACCTCTTCGCAGGCCTGGCTGGGGGACAAAAGTTCAGTAAGATTGATCTGAGTCAAGCATATTTACAGATGCACGTCGATGAAAAGTCCCAAGAGCTGTTGACTATTGTGACTCATAAGGGGCTTTATCGATACTGTCGTCTACCCTTCGGAATAACATCTGCTCCTGCCCTGTTCCAGAGGGCTATGGACCAGATCTTGTGTGGCTTGTCAGGAGTTCAGTGCTATCTGGATGATATCCTGGTCACTGGAAGAAATGAAGAGGATCACTTAAAGAATTTAGAGGCTACCCTACAAAGACTGGAAGAGTATGGCCTACGAGTTCGCAAAGACAAGTGTGAATTCTTCAAGCCCTCTGTTGAATATTTGGGACATATCATTGATTCTGCAGGTCTTCATAAGGCCCCTGCAAAAGTTAAAGCTATTGTGGAGGCTCCCCCACCTCGAAATGTAAGCCAGCTGCGCTCGTTTCTAGGACTCCTGAACTATTATGGAAAGTTCATCTCACAGTTAGCCACACTGCTAAAACCACTTCATGAGCTCCTTGGGCAGAACAAGGCCTGGAAGTGGACTGAAGCCTGTGATGTTGCGTTTAACAAAGCTAAGGATGCATTGCTAAATTCTGAAGTTCTAACGCACTTTGATCCATCCTTACCACTGCAATTGGCCTGCGATGCCTCCCCTTATGGAGTGGGAGCAGTCGTGTCACATATTATGCCTTCAGGAGAAGAGAGACCTATTGCTTTTGCTTCACGCACTCTAAGCAAAGCAGAAACTAACTACGCCCAAATCGAACGTGAGGCATTAGGAATTGTTTTTGGAATTCGGAAGTTTCATCAGTACCTGTTTGGGCGAAAATTTACTCTTCTCACAGACCATCGACCTCTGACATCAATTTTTGGACCTTACACAGGCATTCCCCCATTAGCTGCTAGTCGTATGCAACGTTGGGCATTGTTACTTTCAGCACACACATATGAAATCAAATATCGGAAATCCACTCTACACGGCAATGCAGATGGCCTCTCAAGGTTGCCTTTGCCGGTCAAACACCAAGATAGTGCCCACAAGGAAATCTTCTACTTTGAACAGGTAGAGAATACACCACATCACGTCAGCACCATATCATCCGTCCACCAACGGATTAGCTGAAAGATTTGTGCAGACAATGAAAAACGCTTTGAAATCAGCAAGGGGACAACACTCCATTCAAAAGCGTCTGGATACCTTTTTACTTTCCTACAGAAACACACCTCATGCTACGACCCACGCATCTCCGGCCTTTCTAATGATGGGACGACAGCTGCGCACTTGCTTTGATCTGCTGAAACCTTCTGAACCCCGACAAATTGTGCAACATCAGCAGCAATATCAAGTCATCAGACGGGCACCCAGAGCAAAAGACCGAACCTTTAGCCCGGGACAGCCAGTTTTGGCTCGGAATTATACTTCCAGAGCTAAATGGGTTCCGGCCACAGTCATCACTCAAACAGGACCTGTTTCCTACACAGTCCGGACTGCAGGGAATCTTACCTGGCGGCGACATGTAGATCAGCTGTTGCCAGGTCATGCCAGTCCTCAGGACCCATCTGCAGTTGAGGGGTCTGACTTCACCTCTTCTGGTGAGGGATCGAATCACGAGTCACCTGTTTCTGACTGTTCTCCTCCATTACTGCCGGCGGCTGAGATACCCCTTTGCCCAGCACGAGCTGATACCACCTCCTCACTTGTTCGTGCTGCGGACCCTGAGCCCCTAGTGCTTTCGGGTGCAATAACACCAGTAGTTCGCCGTAATCCACCTAGAGACAGAAGGCCTCCTCATCGGCTGGACCTTTAGCTAGGGCGAACCCACGGTTATGGGGCAAAATAATCCCCAGGGTTTAGCCGGGAATGGAGGCAGTCTACCCTCCTTCTCTAGTCTAGTGTGTGTTTTATTTAGGGGATGTTCTTATTAGGGGGGGAGGAATATGTTGTGTATTTGGTTGTCATGGTTTTGTTGCTATGGCAACTGAGTTAGATTATTATGGGTTAGCTCAACTGGTTTCAACCGGCTGAGGTGCTCTCTGTATATATGTAAATAAAATGGAGGTTTTGGTTAGCTGCCTGCTCTCTGGCCTCAAGTGATTGCTTCCTACACCGGCTGCCCCAAGGATATAACATTGACGTCCCTGAATGGGCATGGAAACGGAGCTACTTTCTCACATCTGAAGGTTTTCTTTGATGTTTGGGTTGATGCATGTTAGCAAAGCAGAGAGAAGACCAGGTAGTGCTAGACCTGTTCTGAGGCTCCACAGAGGAATTTTGTCTCCGGGACTATTAAACAAGCCACTTTGAAGAGTGCACTGTGTTCATAAACACACCATCCTTGTCATCTTGACAATATCATATCTGAGAGCAGCCAATGAAAACACAAATGATGGATGCATCTGATTAAATCATTCGTGTCTAATACTTAATGGAGCTTTATGCTTAGTTTGAGCATGAAATTCAGAAGTGAGTTTTGATTAAAATGTTATACTTTTTGGTGGCAAATGCATATTCATCACAGGCAGGGTTTTAACATGGTTACATAAAAAGGAAAAGCTTACAGCCTTTCCCCTCCCAGAATTTGAATGAGGGTATTGAAAAAAGATGGACTACTGACTCCTGTTAACTAAAGATCTCCTTTCGCTCAAGTCATGATAGCTTATGCTTCTATAGCCAAAGGGCCAGGGTTATGGTCCAGGCTTTCTGTGTCTGCGGTTCATATAATAGTTGTATTTTTTGTCTGCAGCTCAAAGGATACTTTGCAAAAAGTCTGCCGTTGTGAAAGCTTTGAAGTTAGTGCAGGATGCTGTGTGGTATTAACTGTGTAGAGCAAACAATAGGATGGAGAGTATTTCTCACAGATGTAGGAGCAAGAGATGTAGATCTCGAGAAAACAACTCAGGGGCAGGATGAAATCACCATATGCTAACTAAAGAGGATGAACCTTGGAGAAGTCAGATAGAAATGTGGGAGAAGAGAACGAGAATCTCCAGCCTGCAGTTATTGGGGTCCTCAAGAGCACAAGTGGTAGAAATCCTGATAGGACATTTCAGAATCAATTCAATCATTTTTCCAAATCCTCATATTTCTCATGCACTAGTCTCTCTCCTCTGCCTGTCATCAAGAAAACTTTCCATACTCCTAGTGCCAGAACAACCCTAATTACTTGATACTTCTATTCTGTAGAGCTCTATTGCCCATTTCTTTGGGGTATTATAAAGTATTTATATGAGGTCGTTGTGTATGTGTCAGTTAAATAGTGAGCATCAGCACTTTATAGTATCTTAATAAAGGGACAAGTAAGGAAAGGAGCATTAATTAATATAAAGCTTCAGCAAGGATTTATTTATTGAATTTAGGATACTGGTGCAAGTCACACTTTACATTGGATAGTGCTTTTATGCTAGGGCTTTGCACCAATATAGCTACCCTGGTGTAGCTATGCGGGTGGCTAAAAGCCTAATGCCCGAGACAGAGAATGCAGCCACACTGCAGCAACTGCAATGCATTTGTTATATTAGTTATTTATTGTTAATTAAATAACTATCCTAAATATCCTCCATTTTTATTATTGTTTACTATTTGCAGGACAGTAGCACCTGGTAGCCTTACCAGAGATTGGGGCCCATTGTGCTAGGCACTATACAAATGGTTGTGTCTATACTTACACTCTTACAGCGGCACAGCTGTACCGATACTTCTGTGCCCCTGTAAGAGCGCTTGTGTAGCCGCGTTATGCCGACAGGAGAGAGCTCTCCCACCGGCATAATTAAACCAGCTCAACAAGTGGCAGTAGCTATGCTGTCGGAAGAGCGTCTCCCACTGGCATAGCACTATGCACATGAGCGCTTATGCTGGTAAAACTTACATCACTTGGGGATGGTTTTTTTTCACACCCCTGATCCACAAAATTTTGCCGACATAAGTGCTAGTGTAAACATGGACTTAGTGAAAGACAGTGCCTGCCCCAAACCGCTTACAGTCTTAATAGACAAGACAGTCGAAGTGTGGCAGGGAAAACAGAGAAGTGAAGTGAGTTCCTCAAGGTCATGCAATAGATCAGTGGCAAAAACAGGTCTCTTGAGTCCCTGTCCAATGCCTCATCAACTGCACCTTGAAAACTACAGACACGGTTTGAGCTTTGTGTTGTGTAGTGCCAGGAGACATTTTTCAGCCAACACTCTTTTGCAGCGAAAAAACAGATACAGAAATACCAAAATGTTTTGGGAATTTGTGTCAGTTTCACCGAATTGTTCATGATAGCAGGAAAAAATAACAAAAAAGAAAAAAATTCTGAAAAAAGTCAAAAGGATTTGTTTTGTCAGTTTCAAAATGACATGTTTCCATTTTTCAGATGGAACCATCTTTTTGTTTAGAAATGTCCTTTTATTCAAAACACCCTAAAAAACTTTAAAAACAGAATGTTTCATTTGATCCAAAATGATATTTTTTAAAAAACTTTTTTGATTTGCTAAAAATTCAAAAAAATATGGTTTCTGGATGACCTCCAGAAATCAATTATTCACACAGTTTTAATTTTGAGGCCTTTGACTACCACAGTTTCTCACAGGACACTCAAATACTATGGCATAAGTGCTGTAGATAGATAGCTATAACAAGGACTATCTATTGGACTGAGATTTTCCATTTTTGACATATTAGCAAGGTTTCCTGGGTGCTGCTTAGATGTATCTGGTACATGTATGGATTTCTTTCCAATTTGCTTTCTCTGCCCCTATACTGGGACGCGGGGGGTTCTTTTTATCTGTATGATCCAATTATTAAACATGAAAATATTTTCCCTTCCCTTTTGATTATTCTGCTGCTGACTATAGCATTAGGTGCCATGATGGAGTGCTCTTAAGGATCTCTTGGATGAGTCTACATATTTGCATTGCTAATTTTCTGCCTTGAGAGGGAAGATGATGGTTGACTTATTGCCTTGTTTGATTCATAGATCTGTCTTGTTTTGCTGAGGATTGATTTGTGTAGGCAGGGAGGGGGGTTGTATGTAGGGTTTGAATTACTAATACTTGTACAAGTGAAGTACTTCTTGTTTGCAAGCAGATATTGAAACACTGAAAAACAATTATATTCAGACTGAAAAGTATCCATAAGGGGAACTAGGATCATAAAGATCTGTGAATGGAGATGAGAAACAAACTGTATGGATCTGTAGCCACGCTAATTCTGTATGAATCAAAAAAGGGACCTGATCCAAGGATATCTGAGAACAGATAGTTTGAGGAAAGTGGAAATCATAAATAAGGGGGAAATAAACATGTTATGAGCCTTTGTTTTAGCTTTTGACTCTTATGTTGTTAACAGCCTGCATAAAAGCCATAAATTAATGAAATGCTAAAAGGGGCAATGTTGCCTTAACAAGTGGAATAAGACTTGGAGGCTTAGCTCAGGCCAAGTACAAAATAGAAAGCCTCACAAAAAATAATTGTAGCTTCGGCAAAATATTTCTATTTTTTATTGATTGAAGGCAATTATCCCTTAATTGCATATTTAAATGAGGTATTAGGAGGTTTAACTAAGCAATGCCTCTTAATTGCTGTTGCACACTAGGTGTCACAGATTGTGTTTATTTCATATGTTAATTAAAGAGAATGGGGTATGTTATTTTATTGACTGCCAGGCTCTTGAAGGCTGTGTTGTTTAGGACAGAGGCTGTCTCAGGTGTCTTCAGCACAGTGAGTATTAATACCATCATTAGAGAGGTTCCGGATTTTAATGAAGAGGTATACCTCCATTTCGTGGACCTTTTCAGTCACTTAGTCCATACATCAAACGAGGAAGGGGAACTTGAACCCACGTGAAACAGTAATCTTTATATAGGGGAAATGTTCATTTATCTAAAAGAATGATACAAAGGCATACAAAGTCTGACATAGCCTCCACAAAGCCAGGGGTATTTAGAGCCTAAATCACCATATCGAACTCACAGTTTTGGAATTGGAATTGCAGGCTGATAAATATGAGATTTGAAGCTATGGTGCCCAGTGTTAATCCTGGGATACTGGCTTATTCTATGAGATTTCATGCAAGACCATGCAATAGGGTTTCATGTTGGAGATTATAGGTCCCATCACTACATCTGGGAGAGATTTTCTTGGTTCCATATAGCGCTGGTTGAATTATTTGTTGCAAATAATTTTATCTGAATGTTGGTGCTTATGAATAACTATTTTTTTCAATCAGTTCCACAGCTAGTCAATTAGTGGTCAGCAGACATTTGTTGTTGTTTTTTAATATTTTTTTCCATCCGTTCCTTCACTCCATTTGCCATGAGCCCCAATAACAAGACCAAAGAAGTGGACATTTATACTCCCAGATATCTTTTTCATGTCTTCCTCCAATTTAGAGTAATAGGCAACCTTCTCACCGTGGGCTGTTTCCAAACTGTTGGAATTATCCTCCCAATGAACAGTAACATTGACCACCACTGCAAGTATCCCCCTTTACAAAAACTATGTCTGGCTTGCACAAATTTCCTTCACTGTTCCTAAAATGAGGTTCCACTATTGTCTTCCACCCAAGTTTACTAACTTTGTCGACCACAGCAGAGCCTACCCTATTATGTCTTCTAATCCATGCATTCTTAGTTTTATAGCATTGCCCGGATATATGTGGGACTGTCTTCCTCACCTTTCCACACTATCTACACATAGTGTTAACTCCCTCTCTTCCTCTTGCCAATGTCTCCCTAGTTGGATAAACATTTGCCCTCATCTGTAATGCAGCAACTAAGGAGGACGATTTAACCATATAAGATATCTTCAAGAACGAATTCCTGATTGTTCTTAAAATACTTGATCCCTACACCCTGACACCTCAAACTACACCATCTGGAGAATTCTCCCTCTCTCCATTTCTTTGGGTTAGAAGTAGCCGCACTATAGATCATGATCTTTTCCACTAAATTTTATCCTGTATATATAAAGGATACATTGATCCCAGGCTGTCCCTAGCTATTCTGGGGCCCTATGCACCCCCCCCCCGTGGCGGGGAGGGGTGGGGTCCCAGGCCTCTGTGGGGGTGGGGAGGGCTGGCCCCAGGCCTCCGCAGATGGGGGGGGCTGTCTTGGGAGGCGGGGGGGAACCACCCCGCAGCACTCACCCGCAGCGCGGCTGGGTCTGGGTCCCTGCACTTCCCGCCACTGGTGAGTGCAGGCCCGGCCCTAGTGCAGTCGTCAGGGGTGGGAAGGGGCGGGGCGGGGACAGAACAGGGGCAGGAAGGGGTGGGGGAGGAGCAGGAAGGGGCGAGGCAGGGCACAGGGGGGGCCTAGGGAAGAGGCGGGGCAGGGACTGGATCAGCACGCAGCTGCGCAGGGCACAAGGAAATTTGGTGCCCCAAGTTTCCTGGTGCCCTACGCAGGTGCGTACTTTGCGTATGGGTGGGGACAGCCCTGATCGATCCAATTGTCCCTAGAAACTATATGCCTCTTCCATTTACGGATCAGCATGCGGGGGATCTGTACACTAAACTTAGTTAGTGCTAGCCCTCCATCTCTTCCCCCGATATAAAATAGCCCATCTGTAGTACTCTGTGAGAGATGTAAAATCTTTTAACAACTTTCCTAACTAAAACATCCAATTCATTTAAAATATAAAAAGGAGGCTCGACTAAAAGCAAATTATAAATTAGCCTAGGTAAAATGTCTGTCTGTAAAATCATCAATTTTGGGGTCAGGTTTAAGAGGAGCCATACACAAACTATCACAGTACTCTGTCAATTTATCCTTAAGAGTCAGACCACCCACCCCTATCCAGGGGTCTATTCTCGCCCCCCAAGTACTTTTCAAATTGACCTGGTTGTATGTATTCAATGCTCTCACTCCCAATCTCCAATTTTCCCTGGGGTTAATCACATAAGTCTTGTATTTAGGTAGTATGTGAAATCCTTTAGGTTTTTTTTACATTGACTCGTAAACTGTTGTTCTTGGAAAAGCAGTATAAAATCACAAGATTTTTAGCCATCCCCTTATAGGATCCACTTAAAATTGCAATAGTACTATTACCCTGAACATAAAATCCAGAGCTCTCAGATTCTAGTTTAACTAACAAGGGATCCATAGCTATATTAAATAAAATTGGAGATAAAGGATCCCCTTGTTTAACCCCACTCTGTATAAAAATGGACTCAGTACTATTATCACCAACCCAAACCCTAGTAGTGCAATTGCTACACAAGTCCCTAATAATTTCTATAAAACGTTCATCAATCCCAAACTTCTTAAGGCCGGACATAACGTGCCCATGTCCTACTGAGTCAAAGGACTTAGCCAAATCAACAAAAACAATGGCTAATTCATCTCCATTCTGCTTTGCTCCCCTAATTAAATTATCCAAAATCGAGATTATTTCTTCACATCCTGGAATGGAAATAAATCCTTTTTGTCTGTTCCATATTTTAACTATAGTCATCAATCTTTTAGCTAAAATGTTTGTGTACAGTCTAACCCAAACAGATCCAATAGTTAGTTGTCTGCAGGAGGATAGTTTAGCTAATTCTTCCTGATTCTGTACTTTGGGGATTAAAATAGTTCTATTTTCTTTAAAAATATTTAGGATCTGCATATTTAAAAACCATATATTAAATTTTTTTGTAAGAATTTGAGAGTCCAGATTAAAAATTTCCCATAAATCATCAACAGTTACTTTATCAGGGCCTGGGGCACTATCTTTATGAATATCTTTCAAAGTCTCTCTAACTTCCTCCATCGAGATCAGACTCAGTAATAAATCATTATCTGCATTCTCAATGGCTGTACTTCCATGTCCAGTATTGTCTAGCATATCTACATAATATTTTTCAATCTCACTAAGGAGAATGCTGCATTTAGCTCTATCAGGTTCTCCCATAATTATACGTACTAATCTTTTTTTATCTTTAGCAAATATTTGTTGATAGAATTTATTACAGGCCTTTTTAGTGGCCTACCTTCAAATAGAAATAGACTGCCTCTTCCTATCTCCATTCCCTTTATTTCTTATCCTGTTTCCATTCCTCATCTCCTGTTCCTCAACATCACTGCTCAAATCAACATCTATCAAAGATTTACACAATTCCTCTACCATTGTCCACCCAACCGAAGCCGTATGATCTTCTCTCAATAACATTTCAATCTCATCTAAACTATTTAAGATTTGTCAAGTCTTCCTACTTTGTCTACCTTGCCTA
The DNA here is from genome assembly GCF_020497125.1 of Mauremys mutica. NCBI lineage: Eukaryota > Metazoa > Chordata > Testudines > Geoemydidae > Mauremys > Mauremys mutica. The sequence goes on from NC_059073.1 coordinate 82,330,752, forward strand.
CACAATATACCCAGATTATCCACAGATGGATGCACTCTTAATGGCAAAATTTTTTCTTTAGGGGGAGGAACCTCCAATATGCAATCATCACCAACTCCTTCATTACTCAATTAATCAATAACAATATCCTTCTTAACCCTCTTCTTAGCCAATTCACATCTTTTATCAGAAATTTGTTTGTTGGTTTTGGTCCCTAATTCTATGCACTTATTTACGTTTCTCTTGCCTGCATATTTAATCTGTAACTGGGTAAGAAGTTCAACTTATTGTTCAGTCCAAACACGAGATCAACTAGACTCCCTAACTCCCTTCCTACTCACTTCGCTTTCTTTCCTGTGTTCATTCCTAACTGCAGGATGTCTGTGTCTAACTTGTTGGCTCATTCCCGATTTAGTGTGAAAAGCCAACCCACAGATCGAACAGTCATAGCCCATCTCTGGGGTAACCACCTCTTGGGCACACACTTGGAGTAATGGCAAGCTATATTGTGGAATTGAGAAAATTTACCATACTTTTTGCATACAACTCTGATGGCCTTGCTCTTCTCGACCATATGTATATGTTTAGCCCACTTTCCAAATGTAGCTAAAATCTGTGGACAGATGGAACAATTAAGACAATCGACAGGATATTTTAAATAAAAAATTCCGTCATTCCATGAGCTGCTGCTTAGTTATCCATGTTATTAAAAACAGTAGTTAAATTAGTACTAAAATGGCCATCCTCACTAAAATACAGACCATCCAAAGTATCTAAATACTTAAAACTAGGATTAAAATTGTCCACATCTAAATTATTAACAGTGTTATTGGAAAAAAACATAGGTAAAAATGATAAATTGTTATTGATCTGGTCCTCACCTATCAATCCAAATTCCTCCACTCCCATATCATCTCTGACAGGGAGGTCATCTATCTCAGTCTCGTGAGGTATCCACTCATGCAAAAATGTTTTGTACATAGGTCCAGTGACCCGAATTAGTTCCCTAATATATTTAACACTGCTGGCCGGGACATCAAAGCTGGCAGTGGTGGCGTTGTTTACCTGGTCCAGCACCACTCCATAAATTACTTTTCTCCATAGCTAAAAAGATGTAACCCTTCACACGGGGAGGCTATCTCTTACCAGCAGAAGGCTATCCCTTACCAGAGGAGAAGATTTTCTTGGGGCTTGCCACCCCAACCCATCCCCCCAATAGGGAGGGTTTGCCTTCTGCATTCCACCTGGCAATCCAAGCCAGTTACCGACTCTCACCATGAGGAGGTGGCATTAGGATTTGCCATTCAGAGGCTTTCCTCACTGAGAGGTCCCTGTCAACTTAATGTCGAGTTCTAACAGGAGTGTGAAAGAGGGCTCAAATCTTGGTAGAGATTGCCTCTCACGGCAGGGTTTGCACCCTTCTCCACCTCACTGATTACCCAATTCACCACAACCCTCAGGTATTCAGAACCATCTGGACTCAACAACTAACAAGGGTCCAGAGACACATGAATGGCCTTAAGAGAGTATACTTTTCAGTATTTACCAGCTCAGTTTCCACAGGAAACAACTGGTAGATATTGTGGTGAGACAATTTGCTGATAACAAATACCACCGCTAACATGTCATTAATTCTGCTTTCTGTTTGAAGGCCCACAAAATACAGAGCCATAATAAGAAATGTCAGCATTAAGTATTAGACTGGACTGTTAAAGTAAACGGTGAATTTCCTCTCCTGGATTTTTAATGTGTTAAATCAGACCCTAGATGCAATTTAAACAGCTTCGCTACAGCATAACCCATGAGGGATGTCCTGACTTTCCACTGACTTTAATGGCACTTCTATTGAACAATTAAGAACAAAGTACAAAATATGCAGTGGAGCTGTGGAGGAGAAGCAGTTACTTTTGAGGAGTTACTTTCCCTTTTGTTTCTTACTGTGTAATTAAATTATAACTAACAAAACCAGGAGTTTGAAGTTGACCTAACACAGGGCAATATGTGCTGTGATTTATTGATTATTACAATAATCTCATTTCAGTGTGACTGGTGCTTTCCCTGCCCATTTACTGTATCTACCAGTTGTCTCTCACTTTACACTAGGACTGTGAGCTCTTTTGGAGCTCTGTTTTTTCATTATGAGTGTCTAGAACAATGGGCCCTGATTCCTGACTGAGGCCTGTAGGAATGGCCACAAATCATCACTGGTGATCATTCAATTCAAGGATGATCTCTACCACATATTTACATATGGGTCCTGAGATGACTCAGGAATCCAATCCTGGAAACACAGATTTGCCCGCAGTAGGTACAGACATTTCCTAGTGGGTCAACTGCCTGCTGGGAGAAAGTTCTTTCTTTTTCCTTCCTTTTCTCTCTCTTTTCAGCTTCAAGGGCAAGGTCTGAGCGGGCCACTGCCTGAGGGAGAATATGTCACCATTGAGGTTGGTTGGTGGCTTGCTCCTCCCAGCTTGGGATGTCCACATCAGTTTTCTTAAGATACGCTTTCTGTGTGTCTTTGTAGCATTTCCCCTGACCACCACGGGATCTCTGACCTTTGGTGAGCTCAGAGTAGAGGACTTGTTTTGGGAAGCGAGAGTCTGGCATCCACACAAAATGTCCAGTCCAGTGGAGCACATGCATGAGGATCATTGCTTCAATGCTAGTGACATTGGCTTCAGTGAGGATGCTGGTGTTAGTGCAGTGATCTTCCCACTTTATGCGAAGGATCTTCTGATGGCATCATTGGTGGTACCTCTCCAGACTCTTGAGGTACTGTCAATAGGTCACCCAGGTTTTGCATCCATAAAGGAGTTCAGGAATAACAATTGTCTTATAGACCTGGATCTTGAAGAGCACTAATAAGGGAACGAGTGGCAGAAGGTCTCTCTTGAGGGGGATTATGGCAATGCCCACAACACTTACACTTCTGGGGTCCCGCAGCTGACCAGGACAGACCCAAATAAAGGCAGAGCTGTTCAGAAAGGCATGTGGTAGGCTGATCGCGACTGGCTGATTCAGTTCATTCTTGGGGTATCCGTTGGTGCTGAGGCTCCTATGGCAGAATCCCTAGGAAGGATGAGGTTGTAAACCTCACCTATTGTCCTGTGGGGATGGACTGCTCTGATGCACAATGACCCCTCTCTGGGACATGGGATACAGTTGGCATTAATGGAACCTGGTCCAGCCAGACCTCTTGGGACAGGAAGTGTCATGAATAACAGGTGGTCTCGGATCTCCAATGCTTCTTGCTCTCCTAGTTCAGTTGACTCTATTGCGAATTAGCCTTTTCAATGGTATTTTGGCACCCTTACTTCTGGCTATGGTAGGAACCAAGTAGTTCAAAGGTGCGACAGATGAGGTAAAATAATAATCAGACATTAAAGTGAAATGAAACTTTTTGGGATGTTGTTTTCCAAAGAATTCAGTAATAAAATATACAGTGAAAACAGGATGTTTCTGATATGACAGCAGGTCTTAACTGCAGCTCCATACTTATGGGTAGCTCCTGTGGGGAGAAGCCCCCCTCATATGGTCAGGGAATGGATCGAGCCTTGGCTCTGCCCCACAATGCACAACCAGCATAGCTTCACCAACTTACCAGGGGACATACTTAGAGATCTGGTACATTGTAACCCCTAGAGCAGGGGGAATCTGGGATCTGCCTTTTGGGCTGTTTCTGGGGCAGCACAGCTCTGCACTGGCCCTTGCTTAGGGGTTGTGAGGTCATGATTTAGCCCATCATGTAGAGAAGAGGCAGTACCACAAGATCCTCGCCTGCACTAGCCTTTTTCCTCCCAAATTTCCCACTATTGTTATTGCTGTTTAAGCTCCATCAGTGGTACCAATGGTGGGACCAACCAGTATTTTAACCACTGTATGTGCTCCAAATAGATTTAGCTAACACAGTGGTTAAAATGCTACTGGCTGTCAGTACGCTGTTACTACCATCAGAGGAGCTGACTTGATAACAATGGAGGGAGAGAAACTGTAAGGGTAGAAAGGCTAATGTAGACACAAACTCCAGGACTGTTTAACTAAAGAATTATCGCTCAGTTGAGAATTTGATTATTTTATGCCAGTCAGCTTTACTATGAAAACTTTTATATCAACTTTCTTGAAATTCAAAAAGGTTTTGGTTCAATTTTTTGCTGGAAGGCTTGGGTCAGTTCTCATTTTATCCTCACCAGCTTGCCTATGACTGTCATAATCGTAATAATTTGGCCAGTACCGAAAGATCTGAACACCCTGGTAGTTAGATATGAAGTCAGATCTAGGTCTGGAGTTTGTGGTCAGCCCCTGTTTTTATAATGACCATAAACCTGCTTTTCTGAACATTCACCAATAAATTTGCAACTGGATCTGCACTTTGTAGTCTAGGCTCACCTCTAATTTGACTTGTTTTCTAAACAACTTTCTTTCTGCTTAGTGTAATTCTTTTGATGTCTGACTCTAGAAATGCTGAAATTAAGAGAGTCTTCTGCAAACCAGAGAATCCAGTGGTGTCATTTTGTGTCTTTCCCTTCATAAATAAGCTGGGAACATGCTTCCTTAAATCACTGAAGGAAAATACTCCCAAGAAAAAATTCCTCTCTTGTCTTTAAGAAAAAAATTGGGACTAGTAAAATGCATTGTACTATGAAGGATAGTTCCAATTTACAGACTCATGAGCTTATGAGTGGAATAAGCCTCCATCCTTATCTTTATGTTACAGCAATGGCACCCAAATACGATAAGTCTTCGCTGGCAGAATTTTGAAAAAAGTAATTCCAGTGCAGTGAATATAAAATAAATGCTATCAAGGAAAAATATTTTTTGCTCCCCTGGAATAGAAAACATTATTGAAACTGTTGGATGCCTCAGGAGTCTATTCATGTAAAATCTATTTCTGCAGTCAAAATATATTCTATTTTGCAGATATTTTTTTAAATATGTGACTGAGACTTCTACACATAAAGAAATAGCCATTTGGGCCAGGAAAGAGCTGGCATGTGGGCTGGTCTTAGGTGAGCATAGATTTCCGCATGAAAATTACAGTAATTATAGGTATTTGTAAACAGCCGTTTTTGCACTTTAAAGGCCTAATCACATGGTCAACAGCTGGAAGTTACTCTATGCAGATTCCTACATAAAACATAATAAAAGTCACCTTTTGCTGCATTTCCACAAAGAAACAAATTATAGCACAAAAGAGACCTGCCAAATGCAATCTTTCATCCTCTTCTGCTTCTTAAAGAGCACGTGTGAATATTTTGATTTAACAAAAAAGGGGGATAAAACAGAAAGAATAAATAATTTATGTACATCTAAAATGTATGCATAAAAGAAAAATAGAACTGATAATGCTGAAATCTGTTCCATATCAGCTTACGTATTTCCTTTGTATTTAGAAGCTCACGTGACAGTATTTGTCATACAGCTGTTCCTTATATTTTTTAAGTTTTTGAAACGAGCTTTATGAGAATATTTGAATTCTTATTTAATATTATTCCAGATTTTTCATTTCTGCCTCTGATGATCTCTAGTAAGTCCTTTACAACAATTTACAAACAAACACTGTAGACAAAACGTGTCAAAATAGCCTTAATAAAATGGACTTTGTAAAAACCTTGCAACCTCATAAACAAGAAAGTCATCCCTGATGGAAAAAACCCTCTTCCCAGAAAAAGCCTGGGAAATACCTGATTTTTGCAGCATGTTTTCTCTTTTTCTCTTATGCCACTTTATTCCATGCAGAACAAAGGACCTTCACCACAGTCTTCCATCTTTGCCAGTCTCGTACTGCCGTCTTAGCTTCTTTCTGTGTCATTTTGATAGCTTTCAGTTCTGCTTCTGTTGTGTGTTTCCATGTTGTCCTTGGTCTATCTCACTGCCTCTTGCCTTGAGGGTTCCATTCACTACCTGTCTTATGTTACTCAGATCCTTCCTCTAGGTATGTCTTACCACCTCCATTTTTTTACATAATTTCCTGTCCTATCAGTTTCTTTTTCATCCTCCTCCAGAATTCTTGGTTTGTGATTTTTGTGATGGCCAGCTGATACTGAGGATTTGTCTAAAGTATCTGTTTATGAAAATTTGGAGTTTAGACAGTAAGGCCTTAATAAGTCTCCAAGTTTCAGCACCTTATAGTAAGACCAATTTTACAATGGTGTTAAATATTTGAAGTTTATTTTGCAGATTTCTGTTTCTTCATATTGGCTTCATAATTATAAAGACATATGTCTGGCTTTCACTGTTCTAGCTTTAATTTCTTCTGTTCCACCTGTTGTAGTTACAATGCTGCCAAGATATGTGAAATACTGGACCTCTTCTATGTCAGTACCAGAAAGTGTTATGGGAATGTCTTCTGTGTGGATTCTAATTTTATTGGTGTTGATTCAGAGAGGCCATCAAGTCCAGCCTCCTGCAATGAGGCAAGACCAAGTAAACTTAGATCATCCCTGACAGGGGGTTGTCCAATTTGCTCTTAAAATCTCCAACGATGGAGATTCCATAACTCCTCATGGAAGCCTATTCCAGAATTTAACAACCCTTTTTGGTTTTTTGTTTGTTTGTTTGTTTTTGTTTAAGTATTAGCTAGAAAGTTTTTTCTAATATCTAACCTAAATCACCTTTGTTTCTTTCCCTACCTTTGGTGGAAATAGATGAGAATTGATCACCATCCTTTTTGTAACAGCCCTTCAACATATTTGAGGACTGTTATTAACTCCCCCCTCAATCTTCTTTTCTTCAAAATAAACATGCCCATTTATTTTCACCTTTCCTCATAGGTCAGATTTTCTAAACCTTTTATCATTTTTATTGCTCTCCTTTAGAATCTCTCAAATTTATCCACTTCTTTCTTAAAGCGTGATGCCCAGAACTGGACACAGCACTCCAGCTGAGGCCTCACTGGTGCTAAGTAAAATGGAACAATTATCTCCCGTGTCTTACACGTGACACTCCTGTTAATATACCCCAAAATATTAGCCTTTTTCACAACTGCATCACATTGCCGATTTATATTCAATTTGTGATACATGATAAACCCCAAATCCTTTTCAGCAATACAGCCACCTACCCACTATTCCCTGTTTTGTAGTTGTGCCTTTGATTTTTCCTACCTAAGTGTAGTACTTTGCACTTGCCTTTAATGAATTTCATCTTGCTAATATCAGACCAATCCTCTAATTTATCAAGATAATTTTGAATTCTAATCTGGTCCCCCAAAGTGCTTTCGTCCCCTCCCACTTTGGTGTCATTCACAAATTTTATAAGTATACTCTACATTCCATTATCCAAGTCACTAATGAAACTACTGAGTAGTACTGGACCTAGGACTGACCCCCGTGGGACCTCACTTGATATGCCTTCCAATTTTGACAGTGAACTATCGTTAACTACTCGTTGAGTATAATCTACAACCATTTTTGCACCAACCTTTCAGATAGCTGTTGCATCTCGGCCTCCGCCCAATGTCTGCTGAAATATGGTGGGCCAAGAAGCTAGTAGGATTACAGCCTCAGCCAAGGCACCACCCAGGGGAGCCCTGATTGAAGGATTGCCTGGCTCCACTGATTGGACCAATCATGCTATTTAAGCCAGAAGGAGGCACAGGAAGTTGTCTGAGCAATTAGGTTATTTTGTATTGTGGCTGTATTGGGCCCTGCTTGTGCATGCTTCCTGCATCCAAACCTGTTCCTGATTCCTGCTCCACTTCTGTCGCCTGATTTATCCCTGTCTTCGCTCCTGTTTTCACTGTGCTCCTGCTCCATGCTTGCTCCTAACCTCTCCACCCCTCCCTGCCCTTCCCTTGCTTCCAACCATCAGTTACCAGTCCTGCTCTGACCACAGCCTCCAACTTCTGACTCTGACTCTGGCTTGAACCTTGGCTCTGACATTTGGTATCTGACTCTACCTCTGGCCCTGGCCTCTGACTTCTAATTCTGGCTTGACCCTGGGCTCTGTCATTTGGTATCAGACCCCACCTATGACTCTCAGCTTTGATTTCTGACTCTGACTCTGGCTTGACCCCTGGCTCTGGTAATCTGCAGTTGACTCTCCTGCTGACCCTCACCTTCATTCCCCATCTTGCCACTAGACCTGACTCCTGCTCTGACTACTAGGCCAGACCATCTACTTCCCAGACCATAACATATAATCACTAATGGTTCTGAGATTTCAGCCAGTCCCTTAAGTACCTTAGGATGAATTTCATCAGGCCCTGCCAATTTGAATAGAACAAACTTATCCAAATGTTCTTTTACCTGTTCTTTCCCTATTTTGGCTATTGTTCCTTCCCCCTTGTTGCTAATATTAATTGTGTTGAGTATCTGATCACCATTAATTTTTTTAGTGAAGACTGAAGCAAAATAGGCATTAAACATCTCAGCCTTCTTGATGTCATTAATTATTAGCTCTCCTTTCCCACTAATAAAAGGACCTACACTTTGGTATATCTTTCTCTTGCTCCTAATATATTTATAGAACCACTTCTTATTGTCTTTTATGTCCCTTTGTAGCTGTAACTCATTCTGTCCCTTTGTGCTTGTGCTATTCTTTTGTACTTCTTCATAGCAATTATCACAGGTTTCCACTTTTTGTAGGATTGTTTTTTTATTTTCATTAAAGAGCTCCTGATGGAGCCATGTTGGCCTCTTACTATTCTCTCTACCTTTCCTTCTCATCAGGATAATTTGAAGTTGTGCCTTTAATATCGTCTCCTGGAGAAATTGCCAGCTTTCCTGAACTCCTTTATCCTTGAGGTTGTCTTCCCATAGAACCTTACTTACCAGTTTTCTGCGTTTGTTAAAGTCAGCTTATTCTGCTGCTCTCACTCCTGCCTTTCCTTGGAATCATGAAATCATCATTTCACAATCACATTCACCCAAATTGCCTTCCACCTTCAGATTCACAACCAATTCCACCCTGTTGGTCAGAATCAAGTCTAAAATGACAGTCCCACTGATAACACCCTTCCACTTTCTGAAACAAAATGTTGTCCCATACACATTCCAAGAACTTACTGAAAATGTTTTGCCATATTAATTCTCCAACAGATGTCCCCCCTTACTACCAGGTTTTGAATATTTCTGTTTCTTCTAGAAATCCCTCATCCACTCCCCTTCTTGATTTGGTGGTCTATACTACATCCCTGACCATGATGTCACCCCTATTTTTTACCCTTTTTATCTTTACCCAGACACTTTCAACTGGTCTGTCTCTCACCTCTTTCTGGACCTCAGTACACGTGTATATATTCTTGATGTATAATGCAACACCTCCTCCTTTTCCCCCCTGCTTGTCCTTCCTGAACAAAGTATACCCCTCTATTGCAATATTCCAGAAATGAGATTTTCCCGTCAAGTCTCTGTGAGGCCAATTAAGTCATAGTTTAGTTTATGTTCTCGTACTTCCAATTCTTCTTGTTTATTCCCCAAACCTCTTGCATTTGTGTATACACACCTAGATGTTGAGCAGATTCCCTCACTGGTTTCCTTCTTGTTGCTTCTATGACCCTATTATAATTTTCCATGTCCCCCAACATCTAGCATCTGCTAAGGCCATCTTTTTTATGTTTATCTGTGGGATTTTGTCACCTGCCCCCTTTAAACATAATTTGAAGCCCTCCTCATGAGGTTGGCAAGTCGGTGTGCAAAGATGCTTTTCCTCCATCTCTTCCAAGCAGTCCTTCTTCCTGGAACAAAGGGAAGACCTTCCCTGTTTGAGGAAGCCAAAGCCCTCCCATCTGTGAAGCCAGGCATTCATCTCTAGGATGTGCATGCCCCTGTCTAGGCCCTTACTCTCAACCAGGAGGATGGACCAGAACACAACCTGTATGCCCAACTCCTTCATCCTTGCTCCCAGAGCTCTGTAGTCACTGCTGATATGCTCAGGGTCATCCCTGGCAGTATCATTAGTCCCTAAGTTATGAGCAGCATGGGTGAGGCTCAAAGGGATGCGCTTTAGTAACCTTTCCATAATGTCTCAGATGTGGGCTCCAGGCAGGCAGCACACAACCCTGGACATCATGTCAACTTGGCCAATGGATGCCTCCATCCCCTTAGAAGAGAGTCCCCAACCACCAGCACCCTACATCTCCTCCTCTTGGGTACAGTGACCGTGAGCCTCCCAGCCTTGGGATCAGGTGGCTATTCCTCTTCAGACACTGGGATCTGCTCCTCACCTCTTGTTGCCCATACAGCATACCAGTTCTAGACTGTGATGAACAGAGGATATGGGTGGGGAGCAGAGCACTGTCTACTGCCCGAAATGGCCAGTAGCCAGTCTCCTTCCCTTAGAGCAGCTGGTTCTCCTTCCTTCTTTGATGCTACTGTAATCATCTGTAGTTGGCATGATCTGTCCCAGATGTTTCCATGTGTATCCTGTCCATGCATGCTCCCAGGTTCTACACAGGGTGTCTTATTTACAGTATATAAGTATCTATGTGGGGAGCAAATATTTACTAAGGGCCTCTTCAATCTAGCAGAGAAAAGGTATAACATGATGCAATGTCTGGAAGTTGAAGCGAGACAAATTCAGACTGGAAATAAAGTGTAAATTTTTGACAGTGAGGACAGTGGAACAATTTACTCTGGGTTGTGGTGGATTCTCTGTCACGGACAATTTTTAAATTGGCTGTTTTATTAAGTGATATGCTCTAAGAATTACTTTAGAGAAGTTCTATGGCTTGTGTTTTATACAGGAGGTCAGATTAGATTTTCATAAGTGTCCCTTCTGGCCTTGGAATCTATGAAGTGATCTGCAAAGTCAAGGTCCTCTAACTTCTTTGTATGCCTCATGTTTATTCTGTGGTCTATCTCATTACCCAATCTACTACCAATAAAAAGATCATGGGTGGCATAAGACATACTTGTCTGATGACTTAGTATCCTCAAATGGCATAGACAGTTTGTGGTTATATATTAAGTGGCATGTCATATTTTCAGAGAAGCTCTGAATGATGTTCACAAATTTCTAAGGGATTTCATAGTGGGGTAGCAACTTCCATAAAACCATTCTATCCCCTGTATCAAAGGCATTTGGAAATCTATAAAATTCATATAAAGCAGTGACTGCCATTTGATGGACAGGTCTGTGATGATATGTAGAGTTACTATACATGATTTCTCCTGTCTGATGGGCCATTAGGAAGAAACAACAAGACTGTGAAGATACTAATCTCTCTCCTTCCTGAGAGGCATCCTGGGACGTAGCTGTGACACTACCAGGTCAGGTGGTCTTGTCACTTGATACTAAACATTATCTTGGACTTGTCACTTTCAACTAAAAGGAGGGGAGGGGAAACAAAAGATTCCTGCTTTATGTAAATCTTATTTAAGGGTAGAGAGGAAGGTAAACGGGACTCTTCTCCATTGCCTGCCTGCCCAAGAAGAAAGACGGCTAAAGATATCTGAAGGGAAGGCAAGGGGGGAGTCCAGACTGAGACAAGGGTCCAGTCTGAAAAGAGGTATAACTTGAACCCTAAGCTACAGAAACTTTGCAACCTGCCTAAAATAACATTTAGGGCAGTAGTTCTCAAACTTTTGTACTGGTGACCCCTTTCACATAGCAAGCCTCTGAGTGCGACCCCCTCCTTATAAATTAAAAACCCTTTTTTATATATTTAACAGTATTATAAATACTGGATGAAAAGTGGGGTTTGGGCTGGAGGCTGACAGCTTGCAACCACCCATGTAATAACCTTGTGCCCCTCTGAGGGGTCCCGACCCCCAATTTGAGAATCTGTGATTTAGGGTAAGAAATAACGTGTTTCTTGTTAAGCTTAGCTTGCATATTTTGTTTTATTTGCTCAGTAATCTGCTTTGTTATGTTTACTATCCCTTTAACCATTTAAAATCTGCCTTTTATAGTTAATAAATTGTTTGGTTTATTATTTAACCCAGTTTGTGTAATTTCTAACTGGGAGGGGAAGAAGTTGTGCATATCTTCCTCCACATTGAGGGAGGGGGCAAATTTATGAGCTTATGTTGTACAGATTTCTCTACAGCGCAAGACGGTATTATTTTGGGTTTATTCCCCAAAAGGGGGGTGCACATGAGTGCTGGGTGAATCCTCTCACACAGAGATGACTTTAATCTGTGTCTGCAGCTGGTGCATCCCTACATGTGTGTGTGTGCTGCCAGAGGCCGGAGAGCCTAATTCAGCAAACAGGGAGAGGCAATCCAGGCTGGTGGAGCAGGAGAGGCTCAGTGAAACCCCAGTACATCAGGTGGCATCCCGGGGGGAGGGAAGCAGGGGTCCAACCCATCACAGCAATTAAATAGACAGCAATTGAAGCCTTTCCAGTTTTTACGCTGACTGAGATCTGCTTTGTTTGGCAGCTTCACTGAAGGCTCTTCTTTCCACTTGCTTGGCATTTTGTCTTCTTCTTCTTCCCATATTTTCCTGTCAAAATGTCTGCTGTGTTCTTCAAGTGTGCATTAAGAACCTCTTTTCGAATATTATCTGGACCTGGTCCCTTTCCACTTTTTAACGGATTGACTGTCTTCTCTACTTCTACTGTGGTGATAGGTCCTTATGTGATGTCCAGACCTTCTCAGAATTTCCAGACCTTTCAGGAAAGATGTGGACAAATTGGGGAAAGTCCAGAGAAGAGCAACAAAAATGATTAAAGGTATAGAAAACAACCTATGAGGGAAGATTGAAAAAATTGGGTTTGTTTAGTTTGGAGAAGAGAAGACTGAGAGGGGACATGGTAACTGTTTTCAAGTACATAAAAGGTTGTTACAAGGAGGAGGGAGAAAAATTGTTCTTCTTAACCTCTGAGGATAGGACAAGAAGCAATGGGCTTAAATTGCAGCCAGGGCAGGTTAGGTTGGATATTAGGAAAAACTTCCTAACTGACAGAGTGGTTAAACACTGGAATAAATTGCCTAGGGAGGTTGCGGAATCTCCATCACTGGGGATTTTTAAGAACAGGTTGGACAAACATCTGTCAGGGATGGTCTAGATAATACTTAGAACTACCTTGAGTGCATGGAACTGGACTAGATGTCCTCTCGAGGTCCCTTCCAGTCCTATGATTCTATGATTCTCCTTCCTCTGTATCTGGGGCTTCGGCCTACTGTTCAGTAGTGGCAGCATGTTGTGAAGGTCTCCAAATCCAGGCTATGGTGAACTAGCAATTCTAGAAGTGTAATTGCATTAGCTGGAGTTAGGATTTCTCATAAAACCCTGCCAAAAAATATTGATGCTATTAACCTTTAGACCCTTTATACTTCCACTCCTGCTTCTCTACTGACCAAAGACTGACAATTGTGTTGCATATTTGTAATGTAAACATGTCCATTAGAGACTGGATTGGGGCCTAGAGCCCACTTTTTAAAAGTGAATAAATACAGTTTGTGGAAAATCTACAATTTAATCCTGAATAAAATGCAGAAATACACAATTCCATGCCTGTTTCCTCCTCTCTCTGGGAGTGCTAATTCACTACTGGTTTTACTCCTCCTTACACTTGGGTTGTAGACCATGCAGCTATCTAACCCGTATGTTGCTAAAGTTGCCTATGAGGACTAAAGTTTGCAAAATAGGTAATTGCATGGCAAAGTGTTAATTTGCACATGGAAATACAGAATTTGCCTATGAAAATACAGAATTTGCAAGTGCAATTTCTCATGTCAGTTTTGAATACTGGGATGCTAATGTAGATTTGAACCCCAAACCTGGCAAAGTGAGATTTGAATATTTAGGGGTCTTCAGAGGAATGCAATGCACTCTAAATACAAAGAACATGAAGGTCCCAAAAGGAACTAAATGTAAAAGAAGTAGCAGTAAGGCTAATATACTTTGTAGGTCTGCTGAGTAATCAGATTCTCTAGGGGGACAAAATAAAGTTGCACAGGCAACCTTCATTCTGGCACTTCTAAAGGTTTGAGTGCTTGACTTTGCAACTCTGATAGTGTATTTGTGTGTTTGTGTGTGTGTGTGTGTGTGTGAAATTATGATAGTATGTTTAATTCATACTCGCATTTATTCAGCCCAATATATTTAACAATACCATAAGTCTTCATTCCTTGTCACGATATTTCAATGTTTTGTTTCATTATTCCTTGGCTATTGGGGAGGGGAGAAATGACTGACTTACTAAACCAATCCAAATGTGAAAAAAGGTTGGTTCAATGGATGGGCAAAGGTTTGGCCTAAGCCAGTTCCCTCATAATTAATACCAGCTGGACCTTCTGGGTACCCAGGGCTGTCATTACACATGCCTGTCACTATAACAAGGGTTGCATTGAAGGTTGCTTTTTCTTTCCCATGGTGTTGCAGAGAGTTAAAAGCTCTGTTCCTGGCTGCATGACAGCCAGGATAGCCCTGAGTGTAGAACTCTACCTAGTGGTTTCCTCCTGAGGATCAGTCTTGCTCACACTTACCTCAGAGCCCTCTGCACTTCCCTCCAATACTTGTCATATCCTGAGGTTCAGGTTGCTGTTTCTCCATTTTACATCATTGTTTATTAATTTATAAATTGCTCCCAGACTTTGGCTTCACTCTTATTAAATATTGTCCAAATATTGTCCCTCTGCCTATTTCCCTGCTGTTTTCATGACTCTATCCATGCCATCTCCCTATGGTCTCTGTTCTATCACACTACTGTCTCGGCCATCTAACCTAGTAGTGATGGACACAGCTCCAGTACTCAGACTTGAATGTCATTCAGACCTGAGACACTAACAAATTTATTTGGGCATAAGCTTTCGTGGGCTATAACCCACTTCATCAGATGCATATGACCCATGAAAGCTTATGCCCAAATAAATTTGTTAGTCTCTAAGGTGCCAGAAGGCTTCCTCATTGTTTTTGCTATACAGACTAACATGGCTACCCCTCTGAAACCATTCAGACCTGAGTTTCAAACTGTTTAGAATCTGAAATGTGAAGGTAGGAGGATTTTATTTTAAAGGGGAAAAATGCAGTTATTGTTGGTTTACCTCTAGAATTATAAATATTACTAGGACCACCCATTACTTTTAATTTAATTTCAGTTTATAAAAAAAAGAGTTCATCCACTGCTCTGAGTGCATGTAACATTATTGCAAAAATGCAAAAGTTCCAAATTTAGACCAATGTCCAGAAAAGTAATAAACTCTCCCAAATCCAACCTGATCTCCCACTTCTGCAGCCAAGTTCTCCTACCACCTATCCAACTATGCATCCCTCTCCCTACCACCAAAAAACCAATGTGTATTTTACCAATTATATGATGATGTGTATATATACATGCATTCTTTTTGGGGCGAATATATATTTAACCTATACAATAACTGATAAAGGAAAAGTTCAGTATTTCTTTTTTAAATATAATATGAGTGTGTAATAAACACACATGGACATATTTATTAATAAATTTTATTTCTATGATGACAGCACGACTAACAATCTTTACAGAAGGGATTCCTATTGGTATGTACTCAACAGTGATGGGGAGGTGGCCTTGAGAGACCAGAGGAGCACTAAGTGCTTCATAAATAGAGCACATCAAAAAATGAAATTTCTGTCCTTCAGGAAATTCCGCTATTTTAGCATTTGTTTTCACCACAAATCAGGATGAAAAGTTGAAATATCAAAATGTCTTGTGGAAAGAACAAGTTAGAACATTTTTGATTTAGAAATTCAAATTGTTTTGGGTTGGATCAACATTAACCTGTGAGTCCACGAGCCACTCCGTGTATGAACTCAACTTTTACTAAGTCATATGGAAAACAAATTTTAAGCTTGCACATTTAGGCACACATAGAAATTACATTTTAAATTCATTTCCTGTGTGCTTTCACACCAGAAACTGGATTACATTTATGCCCATCCAGTTAGGGAAGTTAAACAATACTCGGTGATTCGCATAATCAATCACAACTAAGCAACATACCTTGAATTGCAAACCACAGGGTAAATGAAATTCACAAAATAATTCACTGAACAATTTTGATCACTGAATTGCATGTATTCTCTGTGCATGGTCCTACAATCACTACAAACATGGAGGAATGTGCTTTAATTCCTTGGGAGGGAGGAAAGTCCCTTGGGGGCAAATAGTACTCCATTAGCTATGGTAGATTTGGAAGTCTTGTTGTCTGTGCAATGGGGATGGCACCTAACATAGAGGTTTGTGGCTCTTCTAACCTATTTTGTTCTGTTAAGATATGTGCAGATATGCCTCTGGACAACTAGATTGTGCTTTTTCCCCTCTCTGGAGTGTTTGGACAAAAAGAGAGAAACACAGTCTCCAGCACCCTGTAAAATTGAGAATTTGTCTCAGGATGAAACATGGAGACGTACAAAGGACTGTTTCACCTTGATGAATTACACAGAATTGATCCTCCATGGAAAGAGCAATTATCTCAGATGCTCCTCTTGCTGATGTGAAAGCCACTAGAAATGCCATTCTGATAAGGAGGACAAATGGCATTTCTCTCACTGGCTCAAATGGCTTTATCATTAGAGCCTGTAGATATAAATTTAGACTCAACAGGAAAAATTCTGCCCAGTGTAAATGTGCCCAACTTTTATGTACTGCAATGGGAGTTGCACAGACTTATACTAAACCTTTCAGCTATGTCCTTAGCAGCACATTCCAAGGTGGCACCTCATTTCATATGTAAAGTCTTTTGATTGAAGAAGTTTGGACAGGTCAGGTGGTGTGTTTGCATTAGCACTCTGGTTTCTGTTGGTCTACAGCGTATGCGTCCTGTTCCCATAGTAGCATTTTGGTGGTCTTGCTCTGTAATAAGAGAGTCACTTCCAGCTCACATTGCAAATACAGACAGTAGCATTGATGGCAATGTTTTCACTGCAAAGAGTTTGCCAAGAAAGGATAAGGACAAAGTGGTGTTAGCTGCTATCTTCCACCAGGTGCAAAGTACACAACAGGTGTGCAGCGATCCTGAGTGTCACCATACTGCAGTGGCTGAGTGTCACATGGATACATACTTCAATATTATTTCTATTACAATACATGGATACCTAATAGGGCTTAAAAGTTACAAGCTCTGAAAATATTGCATGCAGAATGGGGCACTAGAAGGTATACTGTATTGTATACAGTGAGGTATTGAAAGGTACAGCATATTGTTGCACTTTGAAAGCTAGGGATATAATTAATCTGTTGTAATTCCACTGACTCCAGTGAAATTACACCAGGGGTAAAATTGGCCTAGTAGATTTAATTCTCTTTCCGTAATGCTGCAAAAATATCTCATGGCTAACACTGTTCCAGAAATCCTCAGCAAACATACAGTTAGTTATTGTTTGTTCCCGACACTTTAGTGTAACAAAAACTAAAATGAAAAGAGAAATTTAAGGCTGAAGTCATAAAGCAAGCAGGTCAAATGAATAACTGAAGTGACTGAGCACTGCAAAAGCTGGGCTGCTAAGGACATCCTGGTGT
Source organism: Mauremys mutica (assembly GCF_020497125.1). Classification (NCBI taxonomy): domain Eukaryota; kingdom Metazoa; phylum Chordata; order Testudines; family Geoemydidae; genus Mauremys; species Mauremys mutica. The sequence continues at coordinate 82,348,117 of NC_059073.1, forward strand.
CTGGTGGAGAGATGTAATAGATTTGCTCTGCTCCCAGAGACAAATAGAAAGAAGCAGGTCAGTGGTGATAGAGGAGGTAAACCTGGTCTAAGATGATCACACCATTATCCAACCCTGGTATTACAGACCTAAGGGATAGCTCTCTGTTTATGCAGCACAGAGTGAACTTGAAACAACCAAAGGAATCCCCCCAGTGGCAGTGATGGTTCTGCTGCCTTCTCCATCTGCCATCTACTGTGCTGGAACCCACTGCATGGCATAAGGGAAAGCAAAGGCTTCTCGGAGGCAAGGAGGAGACAGTGCATGTGAGGGAAGGGGAGGAGGCAGAGCTATGCTCTGATTTATCCAGTACTCAGCTGGCTTAAGGTCCTTGGAGGATCTTTCCACTGGGGCACAGTGGAGAATTAAGCCCAAATCTCTGAAATAGACCAGAGTAATGGATTACTGAAATAAACGTCTTGGCCTAGTATCCCCATTTATATAGCTGTTGTTACAGGAAAACGGTCTCTTACATTTTAGTCCATGGCTGGTCTTTTTAAATAAGGAGAAGTAGCTTATTTATGGTTTGATGGGGATATAGCAGCTCAAGGGCATAAAATTCTCATTCACTTTGACAGGGTTCAAAGCCAGCTGGATAGCAAATCAATGACACATTTTGTGCACCATCTGAGCAAGACTTTGCTAATTTGCTTCTAAGTCCCCATTCTATTGTCCAATTTGCACCACCATAACCTTTAAATTGTGCCCCCTTACTATCAGCAGTTACTTGTCGCCTATAGATGGATCACTTGATGATTACCTGTTCTGTTCATTCCCTCTGGAGCACCTGGCATTGGCCACAGTCAGAAGACAGGATACTGGGCTAGATCCTTTGGTCTGACCCAGTAGGGCATTTTTATGTACTTATGTTCTTGCATGGAAATGTGCCTCTGCCTTGTGGTATTTTTGGAGGTTCTGCAGTGCTAGTCTGCACAGAGCTCCAGGAAATTGATGCTGCAAATACCAAGTATCAGCAAATTTGCAATATTCATCTGAACCTGCACCTGATTTCACACTCAAACTCCAGCCTTCCTCCTCTCCCTGAAATGTATTCCTCGGGCTACATTGTTTGAAAAAAGCATCTAGACACTGAGTCAGTTTAGTGAGGAGGTATACACACAACAATCAGTTCTAAAATACATACTGAGTCTGTGCCTGCTCCTCCTTTGAGTATCTCACTCTTTTCCCTCCACTACCATTAAACCTGAAACTATTCATAATATCTAGGCCATCTTGACATAAAAGCTCTTGAAGATTTCTCAGTTGCTGTCAATATTATTGTTCTCTTCTCTTCTAGTCTCATTATGGCCGACTTCAGTATTCCTGGTGATCTCCCCAACCGCCGTGCTTCTAGCTGGTTTTCCCTCCCAAACATTTTTGGTCTCTCACAGTCTGTGTAGTTCACCTCAGGGCTCTCACCCTTGACCTAATCATCTCAGACTCATTTTCTCCTTTCCCTGACACCGTGTTGGGTTCTTCAGTTAACAATCACTCCCTCCAGTACAATCCCGAATTATGCTCTGTTCTTCCTCTAACTACCTTAACCTATCAGCTCTCTCACTGAGTCATCTCTCTTGATCCCTTATTTACTCCCTGTATCTCCTGAGCCACATATCAATACCTTCAACTCTTTCTTTTCCCCAGCTATTGACCACTGATGTGAATTGTGAGAAAGTAGGTTCTGGGAAATCTTTCTATACATTTTCAGTCAGAGCCTTTCAGGGCATATGGAACACACTTTTTTCCAAGAACTATTCCTACTTTTTAACAAACCATTCTACATAATTTTGCTCAGAATCTGCAAACTTACAACTCCTGCAGTGCCATTTAGAGAAATACAGAGCTTCAGAGATACCAGGATCTTGTATTGAGTTGGGATTTGTTGGCTAGTGATTTTCCAGGTATGTACAGTATCTTTAGATGACAGGCTTTTGTATGTTGTATTTTCCACTTGTAATCCTTGGGGAAGAGAGTGAAATGGCCATTGGATTATGATGCAGACTATAAAAAGATCAAAGTTACAGCACTCTACAACAGCATTGTCCATTGAAACGTACCCGGAGCTCATGGGAAAAAATGTTCATGTAATATATAAGGCATTAAAAATTCTGTTACATTCTTCTTGCCACCAAGATTGTAATGAAAATGGGAAATGGCACAAATGTAACCCATTCTCATTACAATCGTTAGATTGTAATCTTGTGCTCTCCTTCTCAAGAGACTGCCAAATGAGATTTTAAAGTATGGAGAATAAAGGAGCAAATAGAAACTGGAAAGCAAAGAAGGTGAGGCATGATAGACTGTCCCTCTGTGTGTGTGTGTTTGTATATATTTAATCAAAAAAAGGGACAAACACTAAAGATTTCAAATACTTGTACTCATTTCATCCCCACATATGAAAAAAAAACTATCATTTTTTTCAGTACTATACGTTTATTTTAACAAATTAAAGTTTGCCCTTTGAATATTGCAGCCAGAGTCCAATTTCACATCTTAAGTGAGATAGAGGATGGAGTGACTCAGGAGACTGACAATAGAATAAGGATTTTTTTCATCTGTAAGTCACAGGTTTGGATCTATCCCTGATTAGGTAGTGACCAAAAGTTGTTAATATTTGGTGGCTGCTATGAAAAGAGTTACTGATTTAAGTCAAGTTCCCAGTCAAATATTCCGACTATCACCTTTGCAATTGGTATGAATTAATACCTTTGTACTCAGGACACCAGGCTAAGGATCTGAATCAATGAGCAAAGAAAGTGAATTCACCTCTTGCCTAGAGATGTGGTTCCAGATGCAGGGTATTGTGGGGAAGCTTTAACAGCTGCTGGCATTCCTGTTTCTGATGTGTGAGAAAATGGAGTCCTTCTCTCAAACTGATAACTTTCAGGATCTCTTCAATAAACAAACAACATAAGAAGAGAAGAATATATCTAGTGAAATGAAATTTGGGGTCAGACCTAAGGCTGCAGTCCAGCAAAGCACATGGGCATATGCACAGCTTTGAGTATCTGAGTAATCCCGTTCTGCCTGGAAGGTGGAGTTTGTCCAGCTCAGGTTCCTCAGATTTCACGAGGATTTTCATTCCCCAAGATTCATGCAAATCTTGGACAGCCACTTGAGGCAAATGACCATCACTGAGGAGACCATGTACCTTCACAATGGTTCCTGGGCCCCATGTTCATTTACCCCAGATCCAGCACTCTTCACCTTCCTATCCATTCATTGTTCCTACCACCCAAAGAGACCTCTGGGGTCCCAGAAAGCAGGAAATATTGCTACAGAGATGGTTGATCTCCCTTCTGGGTTGGCAGGGGGAGAGTTCTGCCCAGAAGTTCCCCTCTGTCCATGGATCTGGGGGATGGAATGGGTCCCTGTGGATAACCTACGGAGCTCTGACTCACTGTGAGACCTTAGGTAAGTCCATTTCAAAGACATCTTTAGTACCTACTACAGGTAGAATGGAACTTGCTAATGAGTATTCTTAGTAAAACATAGTGTGTAGAAATAAAAGAGAAAGAAAAATCATGTTTTCATGGGATTGCACAAGGATAAACTTTTTTTGTTGTTTTCAAGTTTTGCAAACTCCTCCATAATTTCCAAAGGCGAAACATCCCCACATTCACATGCAGATGCTCAAGGTGATATTTTAATAGACTGGCCAGCTGTAGCTGTATATTTTATTTGGAAAAAAAACAAAGCTAATTTTGTATACAAGAGATATTCTAAAGGCATCACAAATATCCTGTGGGTTTCTTCTGACTTTAAAATGACTGTGGATTTTTCGAGAAAAAAAATCACATCTAAAATGAGTCTTCATTTGTGAGGTTACACCGCATTGCAATGTTTTATAATTGAGTTAAAAATCCCTGATCATTCGGATTTATAACAGAATTGCTAACATATCTTTCCTTCTAACTACCAAGAGATTTCAGGTGGTTGGGCAAAGCTGCCTGTTTTGTATCAAGTCTGTGATAAATAGAAGACTTTACATTTTCTGAGTATCCAGTCTCTTTACCAACCCCCCCCCACAAAAATTAAAAATAAAATGTTCATTCTAAAGCTTAAAAATAATTTAGGGTTTCTGGTTTAGTGCTGTAATAAGTAGATCTAATTTAACCAGTCAGTACTTCTTTCCATTGGACATTAATTTTTTAAAGTCTGCTACTTAATCAAACTATTTTATGGTAAAATGTGTTTTTATGCCAAAACTCCTCATTATTTCTTTTTTATTTTTCTGTTAAGTGTCTAGGATAAATGAAAATAGATTCTGAATATAAAAGAATCAATTAATGTTTCAATAGCAAAAAAAAAGACTTGTTCCCCAAATGAATAACTTTTGTTCCATGCTACAGTTTGTTTCTCTTGCAGCTGTCTTTGAAGAATGTTCTGTCTGTGCCACCTGTTTATGAGACTGGTCTTTATGGTGTAATATAAGGGCAGGAAATTAGGAAATCTTGAACCTTAGCTATCCAATTATGAGCAGTCATGAGCACTTTCCTTGTAAGAGGGAGAGTTAACCCCAAGAGGTTTGGGAAATCACATATGTTCTAGAAACCAACAAGTGACCACTTGTTTTAAATAAAAAGTGCTATATTTACAGATAAAAATTAGAAGTTTGAAGCTGGGTTTAGATGCAGGTTGGCCAAAGCTCACATGTCTCTGCATCCGGATCTGACCTGTCTCAGAGATCAGGTGTATTTGGACCTTGGTTCAGGCCCATCTATTTAAGATCTGTTATGAAAATAAGCCACTTATAGAAGGTTTACAGATAAAAGTAAAGGGTCGGACTGGACTAAAAACTCTTAGCTGGTTCCTAACAGGGCTGGTCCTTGGTCAGGTATACTGTTGCCTTTGGATAAGAATTTTTTTGTTTCCCCCACAAGAGTAGATGAAAAGAAAGTATTTTTAAAACATATAATAAATTGCATCCTTGAGCACAATCCCAAATCCAACTTTGCTCCTCTGTTTAGTGCTGTATTGCTGATTGGCGTTTTAACATCTCATCCTCATTCAACATCTCATTGTCCAATACCGGGACACACTCAACATTGAGAAAACCAAAATCATCTTTCCCATAAGATCCCTCCAGTCACTCTCTCTCACCGATTCCATGCTCCTCCCCATTACCAAGGCGTGCAGTCTTATATGACACAACTTCTCCCCTAGGTGTCACCAACTCTATTGCTTTTTCCTCTACATCTCTAAAAATCTGTTTTTCCCCTTTTCATCCCTAGTGCTAAAGTCATCGTCAGTACCCTGGTCATTTTCACCTCAACTTCTGCAACCTGTTCTTTTCTGGCCTCCCTTGCCAGTCACCTCACTCCCTTTCATTTTTTCCAAAATTCTGCTTAAAAAAATCATAGTCTTTTTTGCACTGCTCAGATCAGGTTATTCCTCTGTTTCAATCTCCTCACTGGATCTCCATTGCTCTCCACATCCAGTTCAGTCCCTTTAGGCCCTAATCTTTGGACTCTGCACAATTCCACTTCTACCTGCACCTCTGCATTAATTTCATACCATTCTCCTTTTTGGTCCCTTCATTCTGGTCACGTGTCCCACCTAACTGTTCCCTTCATATCTTATTCCCATTTCCCAGTGTTGTCCTTGGCTTTTCTTCCATGCTAGAGAACCAACTCCCTCCTTCTGAGCATCAGATGACAACATTCCCATTCAAATTCCTTTTTAAAAAGTATTTTTTCTATGAAGTGAGAATGTCAGAAAATCAAATCTCATAAAAAAACACACAACATTGATACAATTTTTCGGCCTGATCCTTCATCTGATCATCAGATATAGAATCTGGCCAAGGTTTTTAAATGTGACTAGTGACTTTAGGTGTCTTAATTTACCTTCAGAAGTTCAGGCCCATTAAAGGGAACTCAAACTGGAAACAATAAAATTGAAGCACCCAAAATCACTAGTTACTTTTGAAACCCTTTGTCTATATGGATATTAGAGCTGATTGAAATTTTCTGCTGATATATTTCATTATTTCTCCCCTCTTTTGTTAACATTTCTTGACTAAATTTTCACACACACCTTTCTATTTTCAACTGCAATGTGGCACTGACCATGTCTTCCTCCATATAATGTACAGCCCTTGGCACATTGTAAGCAGTCAATACAAAAATATTATTAGTTTATTTTAAACTTTAAATTTCCTATGAAAGTCTGAATTTTAAGTTTACTCTTTTAGCTCTTCTAACTGTTTCTTATTTATATTTTGTGATTCTGCAAATGGAGCATGTTTGTTTTGCTCTCCAGACCTTCATAGAGTCATAGAATTTAAGGCCAGAAAGGATCATGTAGTGTGACATATTGTATATCATAGGTCTTTGTATTTCACGCAATTACCCCTGTATTAAGCCCAATAACTTGTGTTTGACTAAAGCATATCTTCCAGAAAGGCATCTAGCCATGATCTGGAAACATTCCAAGCCATTGTCTCTCCTTTGTACAAATCAGTTTACTCCTTGAGTGTCACAGCTACTGAAATAACTACAGTATAATTCCAATCATACATCACCATTTTAATGGGGTTCCTGTATCAATTTGAAAGAACTATTCCATATGCAAAATGAGATCAAAGGACATGCAACATGAGATCAAAGGACCTACAATAAGTGCATTCTCTCCTCCATGTTTTAAGGAAAGCAGCAGTTTGGTGACATTTGATAACTTTCATTTTCTCAGCACAAGAATCTCTGGGGTGCACTGTGGTCTCTCAACATGTCCATGTTTAACTGCACTCCTTACCTATTGCTATCTGTGTTCAGCTAACCAAGTGGTGGCAGAGACAGTCAATCTTAAATCATTCTGATTTTCCCAAGTCCCTCTGTAGTTTTTCTGACAGAACATATGGCAATGTTATGTCTCTTTGAAAAAGATTTGGCATCATATGTTTATACAACTGCTCACTATCCCAAGACAAAAATTCTTTTCCAGTTATTACCCATTTGCTGACTAAAGAAATTATCCTCTTTATGTATTCTGGTACTTTACCTTGATACCTTACATGTTTAATTACCTATCCCTTAGTCCATAATCCATACGATTCACACACTATATAATAGAGCTCACATTATTTTTATTTAACTCTTGTCCTTCCTTTCCCTGTTGCCTTTCTTCGTCTCTCTTCGTGTGCTGTATTTGTTTCACTTGGGGGCCCAAACGTAAAGCACCAAAGTCTCCCATTTCCATTGGCAAAACTCCCATTGACTTCAGCGGTGCGTGACTTGACCTATAGAACAGAAGATCTTCAGGGTAGGGATCATACTTTTCAGGAACTTCTGTAGTGCACTGTACAAAATAAGGGTACTATATAAGGGAAGGGAAGATGGTCCTGTGATAAAGGCAGCAGACTGGCAAACAAGAACTCTGGGTTCTCTTCCTGGCTCTGCTTTAGGCTTCTTGAGTGATGTTAGGTAGCTGACTTTGGGCTGAATCCACCTCCGACTGAAGTCAGTGGGTAGCCATTGGTGTTGTGGGAGGTGAATTGCATCCATGATCTTTCTGTTCCTCAGTTTCCCCATGTGTAAAAACTGTAAAACATGGTTACTAATTCTTCACTATCTTGGGTGTGGAGGGGGGAGTTGGTTGTGAGGCTAAATTTATTAATGTTTGTGATCCCTTCAGAATCTATAGTGTAAATGCGGTAGAATATCACAGAAATAAGGAAATGCTTATAAAATCTATAACCTCACTGCCAGTGGCCATTTTGCTTCATGAAATGTAAGCCATGGTGATAGCGCTGTTTTATAAAGTCACACACCTCCGCGTATATAGCACCTTACATCTGATAGGGCTAGAGTGTCACTTTACAATCTGCTCTGGGCCAGGGGCAAGCTCATCCCAGGGGGAGACCAGAGAATGAATAGTGACTTACAGTGTGACAATTCTTCCCCCTCTCCCCTTTTCTTTGGTGGGGAAATAAGTTACTTTCTGAGGTCGGGAAGTAAATTACTTCTGTCCTTCCACAGAGCAGTTTGTTCGCCGCTGTGTGTAAATATAATTTATCCACACTGGCATCCAGTAAGGTCAAAAGGGCCAATATTTCTACTCTTGAGAAAGAAAATCCCAAGGGATTTTAAATGGCAAATGATATGCCAATCTTGCAAGTTACTCTGCATGGATGGACACTTTCACCCATGCCGAGCTCAGTCACTATTGGGCATGCTAGTGGAGCATGTGAAAACCTGTTTGGATACACAAAATGCATGATGGCATCAGAATTCTAATGCAAGTTACTTTCCCTGCCCCCCCCTCACTATAATATGGAGATATACCTATCTCATAGAACTGGAAGGGACCGTGAAAGGTCATCAATTCCAGTCCCCTGCCTTCAGAGCAGGACCAAGTACTGTCCCTAACAGATTTTTGCCCCAGATCCCTCAAAGATTGAGCTCACAACCCTCGGTTTAGCAGGTGAATGCTCAAACCACTGAGCTATCCCTCCCCCATTTTATGCTTCCTAATATTTGGGCTGTAACATTATCCTGCATCTCCTAATTGACTTTATGGTTTCTTTCTGGAAAAAGTGACTTGCAACAGCTTTCTTTCTTCTCCTAAATTATTTACAGGTGGAAAATATTTTTCATGCTGGAGCCTACCCAAAAGGCACTAGATTTTATGTAGACTAAGTAAGATAGGATCCAAAAGCCTTCTGGTAATTTCCTGGAACCTAGAATGTTCATGCTTATGACTATCCATTAAAATTCAATCACAGAAGATCTATAGTGCAAGCACTACCATATTGGCAGCTGTCGCTGATGTGGTCTCCTGTATGTTGTACAAATCAGCTGTTGGGGAATCCTGATGACTGATTAATTTACTGCACTGGTAAATTGTTTTTGATCATTTGGGTTTATATTTTAGTAATTAACACATAGGCAGGAAGTAGCTATGTAGATAGTGCCCTCAGCTCTCTTTTCTGGAGGAGCCTATTCTGACGAACATATGCAAAACAGGCAGAAAATGAGAGTGGGTGATAAGCAACACTGCCATCTGATGGTGAATCTGCAACCTAACTTTTTAAATGAACTAACACTAGTTATAGATTCAGATATAGCCCATAAGTCAAAATCAAATTTATGAAAATCAAAGTTCAGTGACTAGCTTTGTAGTTGAGAATGTATGATACGTATATTGTTGCTCTCTAGTGGCTGGCCCACAGCAAGGAGATGAAGCCTATGACTATGGCTACCAGCGTCAAAAAAGAGTTCCTTTAGGTCTTGTGGTAGCGGGCTCTATTTTTGGGGCTCACAGACTTGGATTCTAGTCCCACTCCCCAGATGTGTGTGTATAGATCTATACAACTATTGTAATTGTCTCTGTTGGCTACGGTATATAGATTCCTTGCTGTTATTATACCATTAAGCTCTACTGTTCGCCATTACTGTTATTTTAAAACCATATAATGGTTAAAGGGAGTCTGTACCTTTCCAACTATCTACAGTGTGAATGGCCCCTGATTGAAAACAGGGGACATCATGATGTAATAACTTAGTAGCCTCTTTGGTGAACTGCTGGTCCCATACTCCTAAGAACAATATGGGAGCAACACTTATGACTGCAAGCAGTTGAATGGACCTAGCAACTGCCTCCTGACCAGGATGTCATTCCACAGTGCTCATATGTAAGTAGGTGCCATATACTCCTGTGTATGCAATAGGTTCATTTCAGCTGCCAGCTCTTTACACCACTCATGTCCACTGCACTCCAACTGTAGTTTGCCCATGGGATGGCTGGAGAGCTGTCATCTATGCTTGTGACGATCGATTGGCTAATTCTGAATCACCTGGAGTAGGAGTTAACCACACTGACCAATTGAAGGTCTCTCCCCAAGCAGTTCAAACTTCTCCTTCTCTTGCCTATGCAACTGCTTAAATAAGTAGCCTTTTGCTAGTGAATATGGGATCTGAATTCCTCCAAACCCATTGTGTAAATGGAGCAGTGCACAGCAGAATTACTTCTACCTTTCTGTAATTGAACTGAACTAAGCCCAATGTGAGTTTTGTGTGTGGAAAATGCAAGAGAAAGCTGCACTGCAGAGCACTTAGCTGTTGTGGGGATAAGAAAGGAGAATTTTGCTCTATATTTTCCCCATTACGAATGCGGCAATATTTCAGTGATTCAACCAGTGAATCATGGCTGAGTATTATTTTACATGGTTTTTACGAGGCCTCAAACCAAAGTGTCTTTTAAATGTTTTATAAAATATATGGGTTAATTGTCTGACCATGGAAACTTCTTGGAAGAAGTTGTATTACATTAGCTAATACATTAGCATTGCAAAGTCTTTCTAGAGCTGAGCAAAACATATAAAGCAAAACTGTCAAACTTTGCAAAAAACAGTTTTTTAAAAAAAATTCTTTACTCCAGTGCAAAACTACCTAAAGCCACAAATTTGATGGCCATGGTTTATGTGTGTGGGTCCGCTTGGACTTTGCAGTTCTGTGCTGTGATCTTGAAACAGATCCTTTATCATCTTGCCAGTTTTTGTATTTACCTGAAGCAGATACCTTTATTAATATATGGAGATATACCTAGCTCATAGAACTGGAAGGGACCCTGAAAGGTCATTGAGTCTGGCCCCCTTCCTTCACTAGCAGGACCAAGTACAGATTTTGCCCCAGATCCCTAAATGGCCCCCTAAAAGATAGAATTCACAACCCTGGGCTTAGCAGACCAATGCTCAAACCACTGAGCTATCCCTCCCCCATTGTTTTATTGTTGATACTTTATCTCAGAGCCTTTCGTACCCCAATCCATAAGTCCTTTACTTAGGCAAAACTACCATTCACTTGAATGGAAATTTTGCCAACACAAGGACTGGACTGTATAGCTGGGCAGCCCCAAGGAAAATGAAATATAATAACCATACTGTGTACTAGGCTGTTTGCAATTAGAAGAGCACAGCAAGGCACACTGCGCATCAGAGAGGCTTTGAAAACCAGCTTCATTACTGGCCAGGCTTTGGTGTGTCAGTTGTGTGTGTTTCTCCTTGATGCAAACCTGCTCTGTAGCGGGGTGATTACTCCACAACTGCCCTGAAGGGCTTAAAACAGCCCTGGGGGAAGGCTGCCAATGGGAGCTGCTAAGCTGGGCTGATTGGGAAGTGGCTGCAGCTGGGCCACACCCCAATCAGGCCCAGATGGTCCCTCTAAAAGGCTGTGAGCCAGAGGCCCAGAAGTCTCCCTCTGCCTGTAGAAGGAGAAGGGCCTGGCTGCAGGGAGCTAGAGACTGGGTACCTGAGTGGAGCAGGGCTGGGGAAAGGCAGAGGAACTGGGGAGCTCCAGACTGGAAAGCCACAGGCTGCGGCCTAGCACAAGGCCAATAGGTACTGGGGGTTGCACAGGGCAGCCCAGGGGTAGGCAAAGGCAGCAGGTGCAACCCAACCTTGCCAGTGATGAATAGGCTGATACTGCAGTCTGCCCCAGGGCGTGCGGCTAGACAATGACTGGCAGTAGCCATATACTGAGGCGAGGTGGGGATAGTGGGTTGGGGGTTCCCCTGGGAGAGGGAGACCCAGAACTGTGGGGGTACTGCCAGGGGGGCAGCACCCCAGTTAAAGAGGCACCAGGGTCCAGGGAGGGACATGGGGGCCAGAGGACAGGTGGATCACCAACCTGCAGAGTTGCATCTGGAGCTGGAATGAGCTAATTCCCTGAGAGACCAGCAGGAGGCGCCGCAGGGGTGAATCTGTTCTTCTACATGCCCCCTTTGTTGATTTTAATTCCCTGTAAGCCATGTCGTCAGTCGCCCCTCCCTCCGTGAGAGCAACTGCAGACAATTGTTTCACTCTTTTTTTCTGCACAGATGCCATACCACGGCAAGCACAGAGCCTGCTCAGATCACCACAGCAGTTATGAGCTTATGATAACTTAAACACCATGTGCATTATCCTGCAGTATATGCAGCACTAGAAACTTCAAAAGCAGGCGAAGAGGCGACGGCAGCGCGGTGACGAGAGTGATGAGGACATGGACACAGGCTTATCACAAAGTACAGACCCCGGCAATGTGCACATCATGGTGTTAGTTGGGCAGGTTCATGCTGTGGAATGCCAATTCTGGGCCCAGGAAACAAGCACAGACTGGTAGGACTGCATAGTGTTGCAGGTCTGGGATGATTCCCAGTGGCTGCGAAACTTTTGCATGCATAAGGGCACTTCCATGGACTTTGTGACTTGCTTTCCCCTGCCCTGAATTGCAAGAATACCAAGATGAAAGCAGCCCTCACAGTTCACAAGCGAGTGGCGATAGCCCTGTGGAAGCTTGCAAAGCCAGACAGCTACCAGTCAGTTGGGAATCAATTTGGAGTGGGCAAATCTACTGTGCGGGCTGCTGTGATCCAAGTAGCCAACACGATCACTGAACTGCTGCTATCAAGGATAATGACTCTGGGAAATGTGCAGGTCATAGCAGATAGCTTTGCTGCAATGGAGTTCCCTAACTGTGGTGGGACGATAGGGATATGAGTTCCGTCTATCTTGGGACCGGACCACCAAGGCAGCCAGTACATAAACCAAAAGGGATACTTTTCAATGGTGCTGCAAGCACTGGTGGATCACAAGGGATGTTTCACCAACATTAACGTGGGATGGCCGGGAAAGGTACATGATGCTCACATCTTCAGGAACTCTGGTCTGTTTGAACAGCTGGAGAAAGGGACTTACTTTCCAGACCAGAAAATAACTGTTAGGGATGTTGAAATGAAGCCATACACAGGCACCCTGGACAGTAGTCAGGAGCTGTTCAACTATAGGCTGAGCAAGTGCAGAATGGTGGTAGAATGTGCCTTTGGACGTTTAAAAGCACACTGGCACAGTTTATTGATTTGGATAGACCTCAGCTAAACCAATATTCCCATTGTTATTACTGCTTGTTGTGCGCTCCAGAATATCTGTGAGAGTTAGGGGGAGATGTTTATGGCGGGGTGGGAGGTTGAGGCAAATCGCCTGGCTGCTGATTACGCGCAGCCAGACACCAGGGCGGTTAGAAGAGCACAGCAGGGTGCGCCGCGCATCAGAGAAGCTTTGAAAATCAGTTTCATGACTGGCCAGGCTACGGTGTGAAAGTTCTGTTTGTTTGTCCTTGATGAAAACCCGCCCCCTTGGTTCACTCTACTTCCCTGTAAGCCAACCGCCCTCCCCTCCCACCTTTGATCACCGCTTGCAGAGGCAATAAAGTCATTGTTTCAAATTCATTCATTCTTTATTAATTCGTCATACAAATGGGGGGGATAACTGCCAAGGTAGCCCGGGAGGGGTGGAGGAGGAGGGAAGCACCGGGTGGGGTGGGGGAGGAGAGAAGGACAAGGCCACACTGCACTTCAAAACTTATTTACTGAATGCCAACTTTCTGTTGCTGGGGCAGTCCTCTGGGGTGGAGTGGTTGGTGCCCGGAGGCGCCCCCACTGCGTTCTTGGGCGTCTGGGTGAGAAGGCTGTGGAACTTGGGGAGGAGGGTGGTTGGTTACACAGGGGCAGCAGTGGCGGTCTGTGCTCCTGCTGCCTTTCCAGCACCTCAACCATACACCGGAGCATATCAGTTTGATCTTCCAGTAGCCTAAGCATTGCTTCCTGCCTCCTTTCATCACGATGACGCCACCTATCATCTTGATCCCACCACCTCTCCTCTTGCTCCCGCCACCTGTCTTCTCGCGTGTCCCTCCTGTCCTCACGTTCATTTTGTGCTTTCCTGCACTCTGACATTGTCTGCCTCCACACATTCTGCTGGGCTCTTTCAGTGAGAGAGGACTGCATGAGCTCAGAGAACATTTCATCGCGAGTCTGTTTTTTTTGCCTTCTAATCTTCGCTAGCCTCTGGGATGGAGATGATACGGGGAGCATTGAAACATTTGCAGATGTGGGAGGGAAAAAAAGGGAGTGTAGTCTTTAAAAAGACATATTTTAGAGAACAATGGGTAGACTCTTTCACAGTGAACCAAGCTGTTAACATTACATAGCATGTGTGCTTTCTTTACAAGGTCGCATTTTGCCTCCTATATTGAGGGCCTGCTGGTTTGGTGTGAGAGATCACACACACAGGGCCGGCGGGCAACAGAATCCGGCTTGCAGGCAATCATGGTAAGCCACAGTCTTTTGGCTTATTTTACCTTCATAACATGTGGGAATGGTTTCAAACAGCAGCACCCTCATTTCACATACCAAGCACCTGTTGGGTTGGCCATTTAAAAGGAGGGGCTGTGGTTTTCGGGTTAACATGCAGCACAAACCCAACTAAACCCCCCACACACACATACACCCAATTCTCTGGGATGATCGCTTCACCCCTCCCCCCACCGCGTGGCTAACAGGCTTTGGGAGTACATCCAGGAGAGCTTCATTGAGATGTCCCTGGAGGATTTCCATTCCATCCCCATACATGTTAATAGACTTTTCCAGCAGCTGTACTGGCCGCAAATACATCCCAAGTCTTCAGGGCTAATTAATCATTAAACATGCTTGCTTTTAAACCATGTATTATATTTACAAAGGTACACTCACCAGAGGTCGCTTCTGTGCCTTCTAGGTCCGGGAGCCCGCCTTCGGTGGGTTGGGAGAGCACTAGATCCAGGGTGAAAAACAGTTCCTGGCTGTCAGGGAAAACAGTTTCTCTGCTTCTCCCCAAAATCCGCACCCCTACTGCATGAGAATCCATTGACGGAGTCCACGCACAGGGCTGGGGTAGTTGTAGGGGCACCCCCTAGACTGGCATGCAGCTTATCATAGGAGCGGCATGTCTGGGGCTCTGACCTGGAGCAGCCATTTGCCTCTCTGGTTCTTTGGTAGGCTTGCCTGAGCTCTTTAAGTTTCACGCGGCACTGCTGTGGGTCCCTGTTATAGCCTCTGTCCTTCATGCCCTTGGAGATTTTTTCAAATGCTTGGGCATTTCGTTTTTTGGAACGGAGTTCTGATAGCACGGATTCCTCTCCCCATACAATGATCAGATCCAGTACCTCCCCTACGGTCCATGCTGGAGCTCTTTTGCGATTCTGGGACTCCGTGGTCACCTGTGCTGATGAGATCTGCACAGTCACCTCTGAGCTCGCCACGCTGGCCAAACAGGAAATGAAATTCAAAAGTTCGCGGGGCTTTTCCTGCCTACCTGGCCAGTGTATCTGAGTTGACAGTGCTGTCCAGAGTGGTCACAATGGAGCACTCTGGGATAGCTCTGGAAGGCCAATAATGTCGAATTGCACCCACACTACTCCAAATTCGACCCAGCAAGGTCAATTGCAACACTAATCCCCTCATCGGGGAGGAGTACAGAAATCGATGTTAAGAGCCCTTTAAGTCGACAAAAATAGCTATGTAGTGTGGACAGCTGCAGGGTTAAATTGATCTAACGCTGCTAAATTCAACCTAAACTCATAGGTCTGGTCTACACTACACGTTTAAACCGAATTTAGCAGTGTTAAACCAATTTAACCCTGCACTTGTCCACACAACAAGACCCTTTATATCGCTATAAAGGGCTCTTTAAATCGATTTCTGTATTCCTCCCCGACGAGAGGAGTAGCGCTGAAATCGGTTTTGCCATGTCGGATTAGGGTTAGTGTGGCTGCAAATCGACGGTATTGGCCTCTGGGTGGTATCCCACAGTGCACCATTGTGACCGCTCTGGAAAGCAATCTGAACTCGGTTGCACTGGCCAGGTAGACAGGAAAAGCCCCGCGAACCTTTGAATTTCATTTCCTGTTTGCCCAGCGTGGAGCTCTGATCAGCACGGGTGGCGATGCAGTCCCAAATCCAAAAAGAGCTCCAGCATGGACCATATGGGAGATACTGGATCTGATCGCTGTATGGGGAGACAAATCTGTTCTATCAGAGCTCCATTACAGAAGACGAAATGACAAAGCATTTGAAAAAATCTCCAGGCTATGATAGACAGAGGCCACAGCACAGTGCTGTGTGACAAGCGTAACGGAAAGCCAAAGAATCAAATGGACGCTCATGGAGGGAGGGAGGGGGTACTGAGGACTCCAGCTATCCCACAGTCCCCGCAGTCTCTGAAAAGTATTTGCATTCTTGGCTGAGCTCCCAATCCAGGGAAAAAAGGCGCAAAATGATTGTCTGCCGTTGCTTTCACGGAGGAAGGATTGAGTGATGACATTTACCCAGAATCACCTGCGACACTGTTTTTGCATTGGGATCTCAACCCAGAATTCAAATGGGCGGGGGAGACTGTGGGAACTATGGGATAGGTACGGGATAGCTACCCACAGTGCAATGCTCCGGAAATCGACGCTAGCCTCGGTACATGGACGCACACCACTGAATTAATGTGCTTAGTGTGGCCACGTGCACTCGACTTTATACAATCTGTTTTACAAAACCGGTTTATGGAAAATCGGAATAATCCCGTAGTGTAGACATACCCATAGTGTAGACCAGGGCTGAGAGAATTGGGTATGAAACCCCTGCTTCTACCATGGAGATGTGGAAGAAATTATTCAATGGAAATCTCACACCTCTGCTTCTCCTGGTGGTTTTCTCTAGAAAAGGGCATTATGGACCACAGTGTGGGGCTGAATCTCTGCTCCAATTTCTCCCGCTCTAAAATGGGGATAACGATACTTACCTAGGTCATTGGAGAGTGCTGAGAGTGAGTTAATTTTTCTACAGTATTTTGAAAATAAAAAGACCCTGTACTGGTGTTGTCTTATTATCAATGTGTGCAGGGCCAGCTTTAGGCCGATTCCCCCGATTCCCCAGAATTGGGCCCTGCGCCTTAGGTGCCTTTTAAAATTTTTAATTTTTTTTTACATACCCGGCAGAGGTCCGGGTCTTTGGCGGCACTTCGGCAGCGGGGGGTCCTTGACTTACTCTGGATCTTCGCCGGCATTTCGGCAGTGAGGGGTCCGGAGCAAGTGAAGGACCTCCACTGCCGAAGTGCCGCCGAAGATCCAGACCACCGCTGGGTATTCGAATCAGGCCCCGCAGTTCCTAAAGCCGGCCCTGAATGTGTGTAATTCTAACTTTTAAGGGACTCCATTTTAGTGGGAGATTTTCAGTTAGTAAGATTCAGGGTGGGGAGTTTCATATTTCACTTTCCAGATCTATGCAGATTAATTGGACATACAATTTAATCGTGGGCATAAGCAAATAGAACAGTTAAATCCACACAGCTTGAGACGTAACTGTATATTGCCTTGGTACTAAAAACTTTGGTTTCCACCTTCTGCAAGATTTTGGTTAAAGTGAAGGTAAAGACTTTGTACCAATTAACAGAAGCGAGAACTATGAGAAGCGAGAATCTTTCCATTAAGTTTAGCAAGTGTTGGGTCAGGTCAGAAATCACGGAAGAGAAATGCTTGTGTTTTGTTCTGCCACAAATATTATAAAAATATATAAATATAGAGAAGGTACAATGTGTTCAACTTCATGCAAGTCTAGCATTCTTCAGCTTTCTCCAAATAGATAACCTAAATATTTTGTCTATTTCTAAAAGACATAAAATATACTAAAGAGGGTCTTTGTACCGAGCATGTGGTCAGGTCACACAGTACAGTTCTGGTGGCAGCTTATATATTACACATTTCTAAAATTACTGTTTCTCCTGTTTGGAGTTTATTAACCTCCCAAAGGAGATGACTGCATACTGGACTATTGTACCAGGTAATGAAGAGACAAAGGACTGTGCTCACGTAGAAACAGGACACCACATTTCCAGCAAAAGACTGGGTTATTAGTTCATTAAATATCCCATTGGAGAAAATGGTATATTTGCCATGGAAGCATGATTGTTTCATATTATTCAGTAGTCACTTTGAGGTGTTAAACAGAATGCCCATGAAGAATTTTGGTATCCTCCTATGTCCTGTGATTTACTTCTCTGATGGTTATCAGACACATCCTAGTTTAATTTGTATTCCCAAACAATGCTGTGTAAATATTATCTAATTAGGTGTGTGTTCACATAAGGGAGAGGGAAGGGGATCATCCCTCTGGGATATAAGTGTATATGTTCCCCTGTGTGCAAAGATCTCTCTTTTTGCTCTGTCGGTGTTTGTCTGGGCATGTGCTAAGCCACTTCTCTGGAACCGTTCCCACTCTGCTCAAGAATCCACAGAGGATCCTCCATAAGTCTGGGAAGTTGCATGTGAGGAGGACAGGGGCAGCTTACCTGCGGGAGGTCTGCCGGTCCCGCGGCTTCATCGTACCTGCAGCCAAATTGCTGCCGAATCCGCGGGACTGGCGGACCTTCTGCAGGCAAGCCGCCAAAGGCGGCCTGACTGCTGCCCTCGCAGAGACCCGCGCTAGTGCCTGGAGCCGCCGCTGGAGGAGGAAGGGAATAGAGGTAGGGGGCTGGTGAAGACAAACCTTGTTCTCCCTGCCTACTAGTGGTAAAAATGTAATGCAGCCCAACACTTAGCTTGGTGCCCCTCTAAGCTGGGGAACCTCTGTTAAAGCTGTGTTGTCAGGGAGCCAGAAGGGGAAGTCGTTGCAGGGAGACACAAGCCTGGTACTTGTAACATAGCCATATAGATCTTAGCAGATCCTTGAGGTTTGGGGGTCAAACAACTGCTCATTCCTTTGGGGAAATGGGGGCAGAGAAATGCCACCCTTGCCCCAATGGAACAATGAGAGAAACTCCATGAGGAGACCTTTGTGACATTTCCCTCCACCAGGGCCCTCTCCCACAGATCTTAATTGAAGAGGAATAGTCAGTGAATCGTTGGAACTATTTTATGGACTACAGAATTATATATATATATATAAATACACAAGCAAGAGAATTGAAAAATAAACACAATTCTGGGATGAGGAAAGAGTCACATTTCCCACAATCCTTACCATTTTTTTTCAGATCACAGAAAATCAACAGACAAAAATCACGAGATACCTGAAGCACGGAATCTCTGGTCCACACTTCATGTATTAATCAGTGCTCATGTTTTCTGTGGTGTCTGATTTAGTTTAAAAACAAAGACAGATATCAGTGGATTAGGTCTAATGCTTCTTTTTTGCAACAAAGCCCTTGTCCGTTTCCCTTCTGTACTCCCTGTAAGAGCATCTCAAGTATAACTCCCTCCCTTTTCAAGTTTGTCAGGCACATGAGTGGGTATTCACCCACGAAAGCTCACGCTCCAATACTTCTGTTAGACTATAAGGTGCCACAGGACTCTTTGTCGCTTTTTACAGATCCAGACTAACACGACTACCCCACTGATACTTTTCAAGTTAGTTACACACCACCTAGTGACCTAATGAGGAATTGCAGCTCATTGAAAATGCCACAGAATGTTAGACTAGTATTTCTATGTGGGTTAACTCTAGCCTTTCCTTCACAACTTATTTCTCAACTAATTGCCTGCCAGAACAGTCTCCTTTTTCCTGAATTTTTGTATAAATACTCAGCTTCCAAGCCTTGTCCAGCCCTACATGTGATGCACTATGCAAATTAGCCCATAAGCAAATTGCATATATGTAAACCTGCATGTAACTACAAACCTCCATTTAGAAAAATGGTGTGCATTGAGTGTGGTGACAGGCATTGGGCTGATGCCAGATTTCCCTCACAGGGATCCCTGTGTAGTAGGAGCTGGAGTGGGCAGGAAGGATCTTTATTCCTGGCACCCCACAGAAGAGATGAAAGAGGCGGCATGGGGAGCCAGAATTAACCTGTGGGCATTAGAGGCAACCAGGAATGTTTGGTTGCTGAGTGGGAGGGACTCAGAGGCGGTTGCTTCAGGGTGGCACTAGCTGCATTAACTCCTGTTCCTTATTAGCTCTGGCTCCCCATAACAACTCCTACTCCTCCTTTAGCTCCTATCTCATCTCCTTTTCCTCCCAGGAGCCCCTGTTCCTCCCTTCCCCCAGTGCCTCACAGCCTTTCGCCAGTGAGGCACTGATGCTGCCACCAATACCTATTCTTTCCCTATTCCTTCCCTCTCCCTTGCTCTGCGTGTGCCTGAGAACCATCAGGGGTGTAGAGAGCAGCCAAAGGGGAAAACATGGGAGTCACTGGGCTGTCTACTCTGCCGGCATTTTGGCAGGCCAGAGTGGTGGCCAAGCTGAAGTTCAGCCCAAACCCTCCTGCTTGCTTGTAGCCCTGCTGACGGTGTGACATTCAGTCTGCAGGAGGAGTAGCCTGCATGTAAAAGGTTCACATCAAATGGCCTGGTAGATCTGAATAGCTTCATCCGGACACTGAATGGGTCAGATAGTAAAGTATAAATAGGCTTTGGCAGAATTCCATTTTTATTTATTTATAATTTCGACAGATAATATCAATGTTTATTTCAAAGAGTTTTTTTAAAATTGTATAGATTTAAATTTACACAGTTGCCAGTAATTATGTGTGTGTGTGGGCAGAAAGTTCAGACAATAATTATTTAATGACAGTAGATGTTGAGATTCAAAAAGTTAAAGCTTTACAGCTATTAAAAAAACAAACTGTCAACATCAGATATCAAAGTACACAAAATAAATATCCTTAAATAAAATGCTAATAGGTTCCAAAGCAGCATTTTTCTTACTTTTCTTATCTGTATGTTTTAATTATTATAGATAGAAATATTTTTTTCCTCCGTTTGAGTGTGTACAGTGAAATGGATATTTACTGACATTTACCAATAAAAATGTAATTCGTTCAAGCCTAAGTATATATTAAACATACAATAAGCCAGATTCTTGTCTCATTTATACAGGTATGTATGGGTTTAACTCAGATTAAAATCTAGTCCAGTATCATTCAAACATAATGGGCCAAAATCATCCCCAGTGTGACTCCACTGACTTCAGTGGAGTCATTTACTTAGATTGGTACAGGGACTATCTTTTTTTATTTGTTATATGCGTGTATAAGGGCCTGGTCTTTCTTAGGGGCATTTAGATGCTTCTGAAATACAAAGAGTAATAAAAATAATGCTTTAGGCATGAATTTCACCCAATGAGCTCTAGTTATCAGCCATATCAAGCAGGTTGTGATGAGTTAAACTTGGACAAAGTAGTTCCTTGGTTTTATACAATGTAGTTTGCATGCAGGTGAAATTCATTGTTATTGTAATAGTGATCTAAATCCTCTCAGCCAAGGGGAAAAAAGCCACGGGCCATGTGTCCATTCTTTCTGGTAGTTGTGCTTAGGCAGCAGAGGTGTGAGGCTGCTTGACCACTATCCCTAAATTAAAATGGTCCCTAGCCCTAATTTAATTTTCATATAGTGATGTCTTGGAGGCCGTATGCATTGTCTGCACCCACTCAGGCACCCTTGCAGGAGGTTACACGGGAATGCTGGCCTCTCCAGGGTGATTATTGAATCATGATGTAGAGCTGAATACATTCTCATTTAAGAACATGTTGTTGTCATAGTGACCCCACCATAGGCACAGCTACGATTTCTGGGTACAAACTGTCCAGGGGAGGTTTAGAGGCACAATCATCTGCCCTTTGGCATTATGAATATCTCTTGGTCTGTCACTGACCCACTAGTTGACATCATTTTTCCATGGCTGCACATCAGCCACTGGCCCCCATTGAGGACTGGTCTCTAGCTGGTCTTTTCTAGGTCAGCACATCAGCAAATCAGAACTCACTCATCCATGGATGCATCAGAACGGCACCCAGTTCATTTTAGACCCAGGGGACTGCTGAGTAGCACTCATACTTTGCACTCTTGTGAGTGTCTAATTTGCACCGTGAGGAACAATTTAATCACAAATTACCCTCACTAGAGTCCAACAAGCTATATTGTATATTATCTAACAAAGGCAAATGCAGGGATTTTACCATCCTCTGGCTAATCACATTCTGCCTATGGTCTGTAAAGATTGTCTATAGAATAGTGCGGTTGGAGGGAACTTGCAATTTGTTTTCAAATTACATTGGACTGGATAGTACAAGAGGAGCACGGGACTCTCAGGCCAACAACAAGCATTAAGGAGGACAGCAGCCTCACTGCTCCTCTGGATTATTGGTCCTACATCCTCACTACATCCTCTATTGTTGAATAGAGCTGGATGAGAAATGGTTTTCCCACCCATGAGAATTTTTGAGATTTTGAAAACATTTCCCCATCCTGAATTGGGATGAAAAGTTGAAATCCTTGGAAATTTTTGCAAACTGAACATTTGAAAAAAAAATTCAGATTGAGTCAGTTGAAATGTTCTATGTTGGTTATTTCAAAGCTTTTCATTTCGATTTTGACCTTTTAAAAACCATACATTACATTTTGAACTGAAAAACGGATGTTTTTCATTTTGAAGATGTCAAAATGAGACATTTTGAAACTTTGTTTTCACAATTATTTAAAATAGGAAATCTATTGAAAACAACCATTTCCTGTGACTGGTGTTTGTTTTGATAAATTGGTATTTTCTAATGGAAAAAAAATGTTTCATTAAAAATTCCCAACCAGCTATATAGTATATATGAATTCAGTACACTGTTCCGAAATGCTCTAACACTTCAGTGAAAATTAGTAAGCTCTATGTGGCGTTTTCCTATATCCTGACACTACTTTTGTTGTGATTCTTTTATTTTTTATAGAGATATGCATGGCTGCGCTGTATAAGAAAGCAAGGTCTCTGCCCTGAGGAGCTCACAAACTAGTTTAGACAGTTAACACAAGTAAAGGGCTGGAGGTGGGGAACAATGAGGTGCTCTTAGGAGTGGAATTTTAGCCTTCTTTTGGAGGATCCCAAAGATTGACAAGCATTATTAATGAATTAAGTCTAACACCACCACTGCAAGGTACATAAACATTGCTATCCCCATTTTATAGATGAGCAAACTGAAGCACAGAGAGATTGTGGGCCTGATCCTAAAGTCAATGGGCATTTTGATATTGCCCCATTAGGAGCAGGGTTAGACCCTCATTGATTTTCCAAGATCATACAGGGAAGCCTGTTTTTGGACCCAGAAGTAGAATCCAGATTTTCTGCGTCTCAGTCCTGTACCTTAACATGAAGATTAAGGGCCAGGTCCTACAGGGTGCTGATTGCCTCAGGGGAGGTGCTGTGCAGCCTCAATTTAGGGAGGCAATCAGTACCCTGCTGGGTTGGGACCTAACTAAAACTGTGACAGTGTGAGAGCTTTTCATTTTCGTTTTATTTTGTTTTTAATTTGGTTGTTGCGAGGGAGAGAGAGAGAGAGAGAGACTATCTAGGGAAAATAATACTTGGGGTCAAAAGTGTCCAACCTACTTGTAAGGGAAATATTGCTGGAGAAATACAAATTGGTGTAAGCTGCATCATTTAGAAAAAGTTGCCCATCATTAAGCACTGAATAGTGCACCCTGCATGTCTGAAAAAAGTCTCTAGAGAACGCAAAGCAATACCTTCCATGCAAGTAAAAAGACTGAGGCTGAGCCACAGCACAGTCTGGGAGTCCACCTTCCATCTATTAACATCATTACATGCATGACAGGGTACATTTTTAGCATGCTGAGTGGGAATTTAGCCATGCCATTCTTTTTAACATCTGGGTAATTTACCCCATGAGTTTTACAAAGAGGGAATTAGATATGTGGATGTATACGGTATAATTATTCAAATTATGCTGTGTAAGATGATATATAAAACACATAAAGTGGATTCTGTCAGTACCCTTGACAGTACTTCTCTGGGTGGTCCTGCCTGAAAAATGACACCTAAGCATCTCTTGAAAGCTCCTTCCTGAGTCCCAAATGGCTGTCCTCCGTAATCAACATCAGCTAGGGCAGTTCTTGCTAGGTGAGTATGATATTCTAGTACACCCAGTTAGCATCCATCACAACAGAGAGGAAATCTGTGGGAACTGCAGATCATTTATATCAAAATTAATGAGGTTTTCCCTCTCTTGAACAAGATGACTGAATTGTGTGCTGACTACAGGGGAAAAAAATCCATCCGTGGATATCAAGCTCTGCCTTTTTGTTTTTGTTTTTTCAGAGGGTTTGTATAATTAACGATTCTGCCTGTTTGGATATGTTTTTGAGCCCAACATTCATTTTAATAGTAATTTTCACTTATTAAACAAATTGTTGGTTTTTTTCCCCTTACATCTAAAGCCAGAATCACAGGATCACAAAACAAATCAGCCTAATTTCACTGTGAACTTTTCTTTTGACATCCTTCTGTTTTTCAAAGAGAATAAATGTGTTGTTACATGACTGCTCTTTTCCAGACAGAAGAGGCAGAGAGCTATTTTTG
Source organism: Mauremys mutica (assembly GCF_020497125.1). NCBI lineage: Eukaryota > Metazoa > Chordata > Testudines > Geoemydidae > Mauremys > Mauremys mutica. The sequence goes on from NC_059073.1 coordinate 82,372,293, forward strand.
AAGCTTCTTAAATCAGAAGTTCTAGCTCTTTACAAAAGCATCCCCACAGGATATCAGGACTGTGTTTGGAAACACATGTGATAAAAAAGAATCAAACCATAAAAATGAACTGGGATCACCTTGTAATTGGACAGAGATGACTTCCTGCTGCTGTCTGTATTTTTGTTAAAAGCCCGTGCTTCTGCATTTCTCACCTTTTGCTGTGAGAGACTGTACACAAAACCTCCAATTGCCAAGTAAATCACAGCCATGGAAGATACCTTCCCCCCATCCCATATTCTCTTTTACTGATGTTATGGGGGGAGGGGAGGAATTAGAGGCACTGAATGAATCAACAGTAGTTGTAAAAAATAAATTAATAAAAATACAACTATTGGAACCAAGCTATAAGAAGGACCTGGATGGAACCTTACAATGCACCAGCTTCCATATCAAGAAGGATGGTAACGGGCAGCTCACTCTGAAGCTCAAGTATAACACCGAAATATAAAATTACAGAGAAAATGACTGTCAAAAAGGTGGTTTTTAAAATTTTATATCCAAATTTGAATTTCTCATCAAAAATTGAATTGTAAAATCAAATTGAGAAAAATGTGGCCCTGCTCTATGTGACAAAATCCTTGTCACATATCTTCTGTTTTTTTCTACTATATATTATGGAGAGACGCTAGTCTCTACCACAGTTAAGCCTGAAATACATATTCCAATATATACCAGATCTGGATTGTCCAGACCCAATTACTAACTATGCCAAAACTAAGCCAGGCCTGAAATTTCACAGATGTGATCTTGTGCTATAGCAGGATTTTTCTGGAAAACTTGAGGCAAATCAGAGAAGGTGTCTGAGAGAGAAGAAGGTTTAAAAAAAGGTATTCTTCACATCTTGGACATTTTCTTCTTCATATTTTTTTCTTTTCTTGACTTATTCAAAATCATTTGACACTGATATTGTTTGTTTGTCTGAGATCTGCCTATGCTTTGAGCTGGAGGTGTAATTCTAAACTCAAGGAAACATACCCGCACTGCTTCTGATCAAATTAGCATGCTAAAAATAGAATGTAGCTGCAGTGGCAGCATGAGTAGAGGGAGGGGCTAGCTCCTCTGAATGTATGCCTAGTGTCCTGGGCTTGGAAATTACACCTCCAATACAAAGTGTAGACATGCTCTTAGTGAGGACTGGTGCCTTTGGCTAGTTTGTGGGGTGGAGGTTGGGGCAAGTAGATTGCAAGCTCTTTGGGGCAGGTACTATCTTTTTGTTCTCTGTTTGTACAATACCCAGCACAATCAAATCCTGGTGCATGACTGGGGCTCCTATGTGCTACTGCAATACAAAATTTAGTAGTAGTAGTAGTAATTTATTTTATTATAAGTTGTCTTATGTGATGGGGCAAGGCCAGATGGCTACAGTAAAGTAGTGAGGAACAGGTATGTTAGCCCCAGGCTGAACAAATCCCTGGTACCATGGTAACCAAATGGCAGTTGCTCCAGGTTAATCAAGACACCTGGGGCCAATTAAGATCCTTCTAGAAGGCAGTGGAGATAACTACATTGATTGGGACACCTGAAGCCAATCAAGGGCTGTCTGGCACTAGTTAAAAGCCTCCTAGTTAGTCAGTGAGGTGTGGGTGTGCTGCTGGAGGACTGAGGAGTACAAGGGTTATCAGACACCAGGAGGAAGGTCCTGTGGTGAGGATAAAGAAGGTGTTTGGAGGAGGCCATGGGGAACTAGCCCAGGGACTTGTAGCTGTCATGCAGCTGTTCCAGGAGGCTCTATAGACAGCTGCAGTCCACAGGGCCCTGGGCTGAAACCCAGAGTAGAGGGCAGGCCTGGGTTCCCCCCAAACCTTCCAACTCCTGATCAGACACAGGAGGAGTTGACCCAGGCTGTAGGTTCCGCCAGAGGGGAAGATCACTGAGGTGAGCAAATCTGCCAATAAGCACAGGACCCACCAAGGTAGAGGAGGAACTTTGTCACACTCTATATACATTATAAGACCGGGGAGTGCATGCTAGCTTTGGTGGAGCGGATGGAATGTGTACCAAATGGAAAGGAAAGGGCAGTGGAAGTCCACTGCCAGGATCCTTGATCCTTTTCTTCAGTACATGTGTGCTGGAGCCAGGGGGGCTACTCGATGGAGCAATTATACTGCTATTCTGAGGACTGGGGAGGAGGATTCCTCCTTTGCCTCCCTCGGAGACATTCTTATCCACCAGCACAATTGCTTGCGCTAGATGCTGAGGGGAAGATTTAGCCCAAATATCCAAGGCACAATACTAAGTTAAATCTACCTTTAGAAAGGATACACCATTCTGTAAGTGGAAATTGTATTTGAAAGGTTTTAAAGAGTACTACAGCTTCATCATCGAGGTCTTTTCTGTCCAATCAGTTACCCAGTAAGCCAATCTCTAGCTGTAACCCGCACGCCTCCTGGGTGTGGTATTCTGTCCCAGCTAGTGGCACCAAGACCACTTAGAGAGCAATTAATGAGTCTTCTCTACAGCCTTAGCTAACAGCCAGCTGGCTTTTAGCTCATGTGGTAGAGGCTCATGCACTAAGCTCTAGTTTCCCAGGTTCAGTCCTGCCAAGTGGGGTCTCTTATATAGACACACCTTTCCTTTAATTAAAAAAAAAAAAAAAAAAAAAGCAAATAGCATTGGGCCAAGTTTCAAAACATTTTTAATTAGGTCATAACTTTTACTCTTGGGGGAAATCCAGCCATATGCAGAGGACCAGTAAAAGGTCTTTGTTTCACTTAAATCCCACTTACATTCACAAAATAGGATTTAGGATTTGTATCTGACCTCTTGACAAGAGTTAACTTCACCCTTAATTAATTAACTAATTATATTTTAATTTCTACTACTCTTCAACAGAAGAGTGCCCATCCTGGGCTCTATGTGCCCATGACAATCTCTTCAAAATACATTTATTAAAATAAGCAGATTCTTCCTGCCTCACAAAACCCCAAGATTATAATGTCACAAAAATGTGATTACCACCAGCATAAGAATGCCTACCCCAGCAACTCAGCCTCCATCCCTCCCATAGCCTTGCAAACCAGGGGAAAAGATGAGCCTTGTAGAATGCCCTAGCTGTTAATAAATGGATGCAGGATACAAATTCCTTTGTTTTAACATGGAGTTCCAATGTTTTACATGTGGACAGTGAAGTGTTGAGGACCCTCAGCTTGCATTCTTAGGTTTCCAATTGTCTTTATTTTAAGCAGTCTTGTATATGTAATTCCTAATGTTTTTGAGACGTAGCTGACTCTCACTCATCCATATGTTTATGGGATGTAAGCTTCTCTTAATGGATGAACAGAAAGAATAATTTTTCTTGGCGTTTGTTGACAACACGGGAACAATTTTTTTCATTTGATCAATGTCCAGGGAATCCTACAAAGGCATAAATTCAACTTTAGTGTGCTACAATAAATGTTTGTGAAACTTTTTTAAACCTAAAGAATAGTTTAATTCTAAAAGAATCCTGCCAGTGACTTGGAATACCAAATAGGAATTCCATATTTTCTAAAATATTTTACTTGTAGATGGTGTAAATTAGCTCTCATTTATCAATATTGATGTCTCTTTATGTTGTTCTGACAAACACACACATACAAGATCTAGATTTACACTCAGAAATATACTTTAAGTAAGCCAGATGTCTCTTATGAGACAATTCAGTGAAATACTTGAAAAAGTACTTTCACATCCAAACAACTGTATTCATATTATTCCAGCTGAACCACTGGTGATAAATAAAGTTAAGGTTGCATAAGTTTTTCTATTCTAAGCCCCTGTTTTCAATTATTTATAAATTTCCCAAACTCTCAACCTCTTGTGCTGAAGTTTTCCAGGTTTAGTATCTGCTTAAGGGCAAATATTTGCGGAAAGATTAATGTAAAATGGTATATAAATTTATGTCACAGCATATGAAAAGCAGTAAAATGATCAATGTTTAATTATTAATTGTATTATGGTAGTATCAAGAAGCCCAATCAGGATCCAGAACATATTGTGCTAGGTGCTGTACAAATGCACACAGTAGTAAAGGTAGCCCTGGATACAGCCAGAGCTTATACCATGAAGATTTTTAAATCCAACAGTGCCACTTGATGATTCAGTTTACAGATTTAAAAAACAACTTATTTAAAGGCTGATAAAAGCTGGGGTGAGTTTTCTTTGAAAGGCAGGGGGTGCATATTCTAAATACCTTGAGTTACTTTGAGAAAGTGATTAAATTCTGGCAACTCTGCAAGTTCAAATGCAATTGGAACTAAAGGACAAATAAAAAATACTATCTATGTCACTTGCCCTAAAGTTATTCTGTGTCTCTCTTCTTTCTATGTCTCTTCTTCTTTCTCTCCTCTTTCATTTTCTGTCCTTTATTCTCTGGTCTCCTAGCCTTGTTTGAGTTCTCACCATCCAAAGTAAAAGCACACATGAATATGTATAAAAAAAGATTCAGTAAATGGTATCCAAAAATGTTAACGGGATGGCTTTTCTCCACATTATTTTAATAATCTTTTCAATAAGATTTCACAGGGTTTTTTCTCCAGGAAAACCGAAAAGAAGATGCAACTATTAAGAGAACCTGAAAAGAACAGCTTTAAGGATCTAATCTTTCCTGATAATTAAGACCATTTATATTTCTGTAGTGCCTAAAGGGAAGGAAAAAGCCATTGGGCGGGAGACTAAGTATCTAGTATTTCTACAAGCTGTATCTAGAAGGTTAGCTCCTTCTAGTCACACAGCAGGCAGATTTCCATGTGATTGTGAAGAGCAAGGGTGTATTGGTGAACCCTCCTTGGTGCAGATCTGTTTCCACAGTGGGCATTTTAGTTGCTATTGGTACTTAGGGCTTTGGAGAAATTCTTGAGTGAACATAGGCAGAATTAAATACAGCACAAACCAGAGTGATATGCTTCAATCACTATGGCACAATTCCTGACAGAACTCACGCCGATGCTAAATGTTGGAACCAAATTTACAGCAGAGGATGGAAACAAAGCAAACCTGCAAATGCCCATGTTGTTTACAAACTCGTCTCTGCTACATGTTGCCACCTCCCCGAGTCGCATTCACACAGCATGTGGAATATTTTTCTGTTGAGAACTGAAGGCTGCTCAGGGAAGGTGAGCAAGGACACTGAGTGAGAGCAGAGATCTGTAGGTTGTATTTTGGTGAACTTAATGAATAGTTCTGAGGCAACAACTTGAAGGCCAAAGTCTGACAGGCTGTCAGGCACTGATTGCCATTTTCATGAAGGGAGCTATGTAAGTGTAAGTGATTGATTGACTGATTGATTTGTTTTGCTGAGGCTCCTTCGTGGTCTCCTGGGTGGGTTTCTGGCCACACCTCCCAGCCTGAAAGTACTTGGTCTGCCTGCTGTTGCTTTTTTTTTATTTGTGGGTAATGAAAATTTGTTATAAGCCTTCCCTTTCATCTGTACATGGCAGGCTGTCACACAGAAACAAGTCATTCCGGAGCCTTGCTTCCTTCCAAATTGCTAAATATTTTTCTTCAAATTGCTTCCCTAATGGGCTAGTATAATAGGAGCGGCATGCTCTCTGCCCACGCTGAAGATGCCAGAGCATTTGTCCAGTGCACATGTGTGTTGGGCACAATAAACTCATTGCCTGGGCTGGAGACACAGCAGCACTGCTGCTGAGCTAATCTGAATGCACATTCTGCATGCACAACATGTACGCTCTATTTTTTTTAATTCCCCTATGAAAATGCACCTTAAAGAGAAGCACCGGGCAACAAAAGCCGCTTTAGGGAAAAGCAGTGTTTCTATTTCCTAAAGTGAGACATGATGGCAGTAGGACGAGGATATACAGAAACAAAATAATCCATGCGAGGAGTGACAGAGCTGGCCTTGCTAATGGCCTGGCCTGGCCAGTTTTTTATTGACTCCAGTTGCTGTTTTTCGGAGGGGCAGGCACCACTACTCCCCATGGGCAGCAGTTCCATGTGCTATACACTAAACTGTTGCTGACCCACTGCTTTATGAGCCTAAGTGCTTATCCAGGAACAGAAGTAAATAGGTTGTGTGTGATAAGAAAATAATTTGCCAAAACTGCAACAATAAAGAAGGCCTGATGGGATCTCTTATAGTATGAATAGCCTGGAGCAGCTGCAGAATTCTCTCTGCTTTCACAATTATTTTCATTTTTATAACAACTAAAAACGGAACATTGTCCACAGGCTTTTGCAGATCTTATTTTCAGTTCCAAATCCAACATTTCCATAGATATTTTTTTTCTTTTTTGTGGATCTTAAAAAGCAGACCTTCTTGGATACAAAGGCCCCTTGGCATATGAGCCTAACCCATTCTTCTTTTTGTCTCTCTTGCAGCCTTCACGCTGGATTTCTTCAATGTCAAGTTCACAGCAGCCAGTCCCCGAGACTCCTATGGCATTAAGCAATATTTCTAGGCTGCCCAGGACAGGTGCTCAATATAGCTGCACTCAAGAGGCCTTTCAAATCCTCCACAGAGCCCAGTGTTCAGCAGTGGCACACTGTGCCTCTTTAAACTACAGCCGTCACTGGGAGGGTAAGTGATACTTTCATAAACCCACATTATTTCTATATCTGATCAAAACTCCAAGTACTTTTTACCCTCTCTTTTTCCCACGCAGCCTTACCCCTGGTGGTTGTTTGCTAGCAATCCTCAGGCAGAAACAGTGCCAGAATAGTTTAGCCATTCCTGAAATTTACCCTTAATGCTGACATACCCCCTCTGCCACACCAGCACCACTCCTTCCCTATCTCCACACACCCAGCCCAACTCCCTTTAGTAGCAGTAGGTTCAGGAAAGCCCCAGTTTTATGAAGGTCTCTGGGAACAGCTGAAGCCTGAAGAAAGTTGGGGACTCATAAAAACAAATTCCAGTTTCGGTGCTAATTATGGATACAGGAACAGATACCAGTTTTGGATACCATGGCGGTTCAGATCTACAAGATTGAGAAAACAGCCCTTTAAAGAATGAGACTAAGTGATGGCCCAGATTGTAGCCTCCTGGCTTTTTGATATCTCAGTGAATGAGACTGAACGAGGCTTTTCTTGACTTTCCGCTGTTCTGTTTACAGGAGTAACTATAGTAAGAGAAAATTCTCCTTTCTTAATGCCAACAGCTACAGTATGTCAGGGCTGAAGTGTTTCAGCATATAATGATCGAGCTCATTTCAGTTCATTTTGCTAGAATTTAATTTTCACATGGCCCACTGTGACCACATCCTACTAATTTCCCTCTTGGATATTTTCTTAAAACATAGAGACCGATGAAGATGCCGCAACTCCTGTTGGTAAAATAATAATAATTTACATTTATTAAGTGCTGTCCATCCCAGAGGACCTCAGAATGCTTTGTATATGCAGGATTCACGTCACCCAGGAAAGAAAATGCAGCCATTTCAACTTTTCAGCAGCATACAGCAACTCTGACAACAGTTTAAGGAAGGAAATGAGAGAGAACATTTTTTATTTATTGTTTGTATTACAGTAGTCCCCAGAGGCACTAAGTGGGATCTAGGCCCCATTGTGCCATGTGCTGTACAAAAATACAATAAAAGGCAGCTCTTGCCCCAAGGAGCTTACAACCTAAACAGGGAGACAAGGCACAGCAAATGGGTATAAATGACAATGTAAGGGATGGAGGAGGAAGACAAGGATGATTGTTATAGGCACGCCAGCTTGCATCTATATTGGAGGTTGTGTAATCTGTCTGGTTTTTAAATAGAGATATAAACAAAAGATATGAATGAATCACTAACAAGCCATCTGGCCAGCTACTACCATTTGGAAGCTTACCATGGGTGCTACAATAGAAATGGGTCTTAAGAAGAGAGATGAAAGAGGACAGAGTAGTGGCTGTCTAAATCAATTTGGGGCAGTGTGGGGGGAAAAGGTGCTAAGGTGCTTGTGGGAGAAGTGGGCAAACAGACAACGGAGGCTGCCATTATTGACAGTGAGACATGTGTGGATAATGATGTGAGGTCAGAGATTACATAAGGAGGGAGGAGCTAAATTGTGAAGAGCCTGGGTCATCCAGGAAATCTATGTTTGGTGCAGTGGAGAGCTGGGAGCTCAAAGGATGGACTCAAAGAAGTGGGTGAAATGACTGAAGTGATGAGCCTATTTTGGCTGCATTCTCAATGGATTTGAAGGAGGCAAGGCTGCAGTAGTCAAGGAGGAAGTTCCAGCTGTCAAGATGCAGGATGTGTAGAGTTGCTGTATGCTGCTGAAAAGTTGAAATGGCTGCATTTTCTTTCCTGGGTGACATGATTCCTGCATATATAAAGCATTCTGAGGTCCTCTGGGATGGACAGCACTTAATAAATGTAAATTATTAGTAATTTACCAACAGGAGTTGCAGTGCCTTCATCAGTCTCTATGTTTTAAGAAAATATCCAAGAGGGAAATTAGTGGGATGTGGTCACAGTGGGCCATGAAGGAAGACTGAAAAAATTGGGTTTATTTAGTCTGGAAAAGAGGAGACTGAGAGGAGACATGACAGTTTTCAGGTACATAAAAGGTTGCTACAAGACCGAAGGAGAAAAATTGTTCTTCTTAACCTCTGAGGATAGGACAAGAAGCAATGGGCTTAAATTGCAGCAAGGGAGGTTTAGGTTGGACAGTAGGAGAAACTTCTTAACTGTCAGGGTGATTAAGCATTGGAATAAATTGCCTAGGGAGGGTGTGGAATCTCCATCATTGGAGATTTTAAAAGCAGGTTAGACAAACACCTGTCAGAATGGTCTAGATAAATACTTAGTCCTGCCAGGAGTGCAGGGGACTGGATTAGATGACCTCTTGAGAGCCCTTCCAGTCCTATGATGAGGGACTGGGTGAGATTTTTGGATGTCTAGGTAGAGGAAAAGATGAATCTTTAAGATGTTATGAAGGAATAAGCAGCTTGATTTGGATATAGTCTGGATGGACACCCTAGAGAGGGCAAATATGAACCCAAATTATGAGCCAGAGTAACTGAGAGGATGGTGGTGTTGTCAACAGAGAAAGGAAGAGGAGGAGAGGGCTAGGAAGGGAAAATCAGTTTTAGCCATGCTAATTTAAGATGCCAGTAGGACTTCCATGAAGAGATTTCACAGACACATAGTGATATGCAGGATTGGACAGATAAAAGTATACAGCAGCTTCTACTTGTAATTTGGGAGCATATTAATTTTAGGCTCCAAATCACAAATTGGACTAGTTGTAGCCCAAAAAGCATTTCTAGAATGCTATATATGCTTCTTTTCTGTTCCCTCCATCAAGAAAACCTGTCTTAGGTGTTAATATGTTTTCTGCCTTGGTGCCCCTTTGATCTTAGCTGGGCATGGGTTTTTGAGTGGTCCCTGTTGTCTAAGTCAGTAGAACCCTTCTTGTTCTTTACCCTGACATCACAATGATCTAGATCCTAGCAGTGTATGACTAGTAAGGGATGCTAGATTAGACAGACTCTCACAGGATGAATGTCTTCTTTGGGAGATTTTTCCTGGCTCCTGATTCCAATTGAGTAGACAACTGGAAAATTTCAAAAAAAATTGAAATTTCATTGAAAATTGAGGGGAAAAAAATCATGGACATTTTCTTGATTTTTTTTTCTCCCATTTTTCTTATTAGAGCTAGTTCTAAGACCCTTCCTCTTTCACTGACCGCAATGGGAGTTGAAAGGGTGTGTAACACCTCACAGGCGGTGCTCAGTGTTGTACCATATGCGTTCCCAGACTGGATAGTTTGTTTAAGGCCACAGTGCAGTCTAATGTCCCTGAAACTAAGGCAAGAGAATTTCTGAAACAGAAATAAATGGGTACATGTTAAAAACTTGAGCTTTGAACTGACCCATATTTCTTCAATGTCTTTTGTATCTTGTTTAATAACAAAACGTAGCAAGGCAGACTTGAGCTTCACCTCTGCAGAGCCAGATCCACTTGTTTAAGTGGAATATTTTTTTGTTTATGCTGCAGGCTAAACAACTAGGTTTACCTAAAGTCTCTTGTTAAAATGAGCCATCTGTGGCAGCTGTGGTAATTATATCCAGCCTACTGTACCTATCATGCAGAGCTCTTAGGTCTGTGTTGGGGCTTTGAAAACAAGAGGAACAATTGCACAAGAGGAAAGGAAATATCTCCTTAGTGCAAAAGATATCATGAGGTCCTATCTTTCTTTAATTTCCAATTTTTCCTTGGATCACCACCATCCCCAAGTTTTCTTAGTCATTGTTGTATATGACAAACTATTAGTTGGCAAGAAAGCAAAGATTGGATGCATATTCTAAAGCAAGTTTTTAAACCTGCTCCTCTTTATTAAACATTTGCACATATTTTTATCTGTGGGTCATCCAGCATTATCATCATTTATTATTATTTGTATTACAGTGGTGCCTAGAGTCCCAACTGAAAGCACATGAGAACATAAGAATGGCCATAGTGGTCCATCTAGCCCAGTATCCTGTCTTCTGACCATAGCCGATGCCAGATGCTTCAGAGGAAATGAACAAAACAGTGTAATTTATCGAGTGATCCATCCCCCTGTCATCCCATGCCAGCATCTGGCAGTCAGAGGCTTAGGAACACCCAGAGCATGGGGTTGCATCTCTGACCATCTTGCCTAATAGTCATTGATGGAGCTATCCTCCAGGAACTTACCTAATTCTTTTTTGAACCCACTTATACTTTTGGCCTTCACAACATCCCCTGGCAACAAGTTCCACAGGTTGACTATGCCTTGTGTGAAGAAATACTTCCTTTAGCTTGTTTTAAACCTGCTGCTTACTAATTTCATCACGTTTCCCCTGGTTCTTGTGTTATGTGAAGGGGTAAATAGCACTTTCTCCACACCATTCATGATTTTATAGACCTCTAACATATCCCGCCTTAGTCGTCTCTTTTCCAAGCTGAATAGTCCCAGTCTTTTCAAACTTTCCTCATATGGAAACTGTTTCATACCCCTGATAATTTTTTGTTGCCCTTCTTTGTACCTTTTTTGAGATGGGGAGACCAGAACAGCCTGCAGTATTTAAGGTGTGGTCATACCATGGATTTATATAGTGGCATTATGATATTTACTTATCTACAAGTTTCCTAATGCTTCCTAATATTCTGATCGCTTTTTTGACTGCTGCTGCACATTGAGTGGATGTTTTCAGAGAGCTATCCACAATGACTTCAAGGTCTCTTTCTTGAGTGGTAACAGCTAAGTTAGACCCCACCATTTTGTATGGTAAGAGTCAGCCTGTGCCCAAATTTCTCTGCTCTTTGTTTTCCCCTACCACCCTCAAAGGCCCTGTGTTAAGGAAACCTTTCCACTGACTGAAAAAGGTTGGTTTTGGTCCCCTCCAGAGTCCATCAACACAGCTCTGAAAATTAGAGGAGTCACTCCAGAACAATGCAAGCTACTCCTTCCACTCCAGTGGGGCTAAGCATGCTGCCTCAGTGAGAGTGAAACCTGAACTCAGATGTCTTAGGTTAGTGCTGTCAGACCAATATTAACAGTTAAATGCTGAGGAAATTCTGCACAGCATTTAATAACTCGCTACTTCACCCTCTTTATTTAAACCAAACATTTCTCCAATTAAATCTGACACAGGTTTCATATAGTTGATGTCAAATGTTGAGGCATTTAAAAGTCCATGATACTGGATATACTGAGACATTTATATTACAATCTACTGTGAATATTATCAAATGTTATGATTTTATTTTTAACAATGCATTTGCCAAAGCAAAAATGTAAATTGATTGAAATAGAAAAAAGAAAATACATTGATATTATCAGCTGAAATTAACAAAGAAATACAAAGCAATTCTTCAGAGCCTGGACATAGTATACAATAGTGGTTCTCAACCCCTCTGGGGTTACGCAGAGGTCTTCCAGGGGATACTTCAACTCATCTAGATATTTGCCTAGTTTTACAACAGGCTACATAAAAAGCACTACCAGTTGAAATTTTTTTATAATTGTATGGTAAAATGAGAGTCAGCAATGTTTCAGTAATAATGTGGCTGTGACACTTTTTTGTATTTTTTTTGTCTGATTTTTGTAAGCAAGTAGTTTTTAAGTGAGGTGAAACTTGGGGGTCTGCAAGACAAATCAGATTCCTGAAAGGGGTACAGTAGTCAGAAAAGGTTGAGAACCATTGGTATAGAATGTTCCATCCACCTGGCTGATGCTGTGGTCCAGTCAAGGAAAGAACAAAAGGTTTGATTCAACTCTAGTACCGTACATACAGAACTTCAGTGGCAGAAAGTCTGCCAGTGCAGAGGAGAGGTCAGAGCAATACACAGAGTTCACAACTCATGGTGGACCAGAGGTCCCCAAGCAGACTCCTGAGTGGAGCTGATCTTAGAGGGGTGTAGCCCAGGCACGTGGTGGGTGCATTGATTCAACACAATCCTCAAGCAGCCTACATTGGCAGAGCACCTGCAGTATCCCAGTTGCAGTTTAAAGCTGCCATCCCCCAGCATCCTCTTAGAACAAAGTCCCCAGGTGAGCAGTTGCTCCCATTGGTGCAAGGGTGAATCAAGGCCCTAGTACAAAATGTCTTAAAAGCCATATAATTCTGTAAAGCATAAATAAAACATGGTATAATACCAAACTGCATGAAGTAACTTCCTTTAGTGCACAATCTGCACCCTGCTCTTTACCACAAGCTCAAATTTCTCATGTGTGCTCACATTTGAGCAAGGAATTATTGTATATTGCCTTCCATAGGAAGAATTTCCCACTTAACAGATCTCAGGATTCTATTAGACCCTGGACTAATGGACAGCTGTCAATCAGCTCAGACCTTTTTAGAACTCCCTGGAGAGTTAAAAGCAGATATTTAGCTTCCTCATGGGCCTCGCGTTGACAGAGGGCTTCTTAAAGCAACACTGAGCTAACAGGAGTTTCCAAATGTTTTCGAAGAAGAGATATCAGCACTAATATGATTTAACAACATTAACTCTTCAGTGGTGGAGTTAATCTTAAATCCTGATTCTTGGGTGTGGACAAACAGTGCTAGATGTAGAACCTGAGTCAAGGTGGCTTTATGTGACCTGAGTGGCTCCCTGACTGTGAGGTCCGTTTGGCTCTTGGTATAAGACCAAGCAGACCCAAGGCCTACACACTTTGCAGCTTATGGCCCAAAGGGGTTGCTATGGCAGTGAGGCATAGCTGGAGCACAGAAGTGCTCTGGCCACACCCCTTTCCCCCCAGACACACACTATGTACTGTGGTCAGCAAAGAGACTGACAGAGATCCCAATGCTGGTTTCATGGCACCTGGGAATGCCCTGTCTGCTCTGAAGCCTGGCTGCAGCAGCCCAAGAACCCATGCCATTTACTGACACACCTCTTGAAAATCAAGTTCTGTATTTGCAAGTCAAAATACAGCAGATAGGGTGGAACAGCTATTGTACAACCTGTCTCTAAGCATGGCCTGTATATTGCTCTTCACCTTCAACATCACAAACCTGTCCACATTTTTACATTTTATCAAATATACATTGCTTGTAGCGGGGAGGGGAGTTACACTGTTATTAATGGTTATTATTTTGTATGGCTGGTCTTTGAGTCCACTTGTATTTTAATATTTCTTTGAGAATGAAGATTGATTAACTACAATTAAAGCACTGAGAAACCTTGGTGACAAGGCCAATGGAGTGTCAGTATGAATAAATACACAAATTAAATATTTTAGAACATTTCAGATGCTTCCAATAGGTGCTTTAAAAAACAATGAAAAAACCCCTGATAAATCTGTTCACTACAGTAAAACTGCGTTTCACTACATTGGATCATCAGTGTGATATGAACAGGGAGAGGAAATACCTGGCTAAATCTGTACAGATGCTTAACACATGCCTTAGCTTTTTCTTGACAAGCTCTTACATTCCAGGCTCTGTGGAGTGTTGGCAGGGGGAAGAAGGTGGATCTTTTCATTAACCTGCATGAGTCTGACTGAGTATATAAAAATGCGTAAACCACAGAGTGCCAGTGAGACAGAGACAGAGAGACAGACAAAATTATTTCCGTTGCCGGGTCTTGCTGTCTGGAGTAGTGCCTGCCTTATTCATAGGACTTTTTTTTCCCCAGACGCCCACCCAAGAACCACTCAGTTACATTTATTATTCTGTCAAATACAATGTGCAATAAAGAGCCAGTCTCCCCAATGATGGGTACCTGTGTTCCTAGCTTGATGGTGGAACACATAAATCACATGGGAAGGGCAATGCATATGTGCTTTTTGTTTCTTAGATCACCTTTTATTATCTCAGGACTGAAAAGTTAATAACCCAGTGGGTAATCATGCCATTATCAGTTTACATTGTAGTAAAGCCCATTCAAATGATGATTATATATGTTAATGAGTGTCGTTATAATGCACTACACAGTACATTACCTTCAATAAATATAATTGTTTATGCACTTTAATGAGGGGATATAATGCCCCAAAACTAATGGCATTGACTGAATTGTGATTTATTGCTGGAAAACTTTGCCATTAAGAAAGGAAATCTTACAAGCCCTTTTATGTTTACCTAACTTTTTTTCTTCTTTAAAAGCTGCCACTCATCTCTCCCTCCCTCTGTTTACAGGAAGAAAATAGCTCCAAGATGCTTCTACAGTATTCTTTGACAGTGTCTTTCTTCACCTGAAGAAGCAGGAGGTGGGTTCGTTTAATGAAGATCATTATGTTTACCCCTTAGTACGGCTTAATGCATTATCTGTAACAAAACTGATAACGCGTCAGAATTCTGGCTGCAAATCAAACAACAGGAAATAAAAATGTTGTTTGTTAAAGTACAGACTAGAAATAGAAAATAAGGTTAGAGATGACATTTTGGCCAAGGGTCCTTCATCAGATAAAGAGCAGTGAGAGAATAGTTTAGCTTGCTGTGTATTCATAAATCTCCAGCTGGGAATGAATAAAACTGTAGGTGAAACTCCACATGATAAGTTCAGTTTCTAGGAGCTATTTTTCCAGGGGAGTGAAGGGGAACCTTTATTTGTAGAATGAATAAGAAATGACAAAGAGACATGAAATAGACAGCAGTAGCGTAACCTGTTGAAGGTACAGTATGTTGAGGGATATGGAATATCAGCACTTGTGAACTATCCTGATGTGTCTTCTTTAATTTCCCTTCACTTAATTAAGTTAATGGACTGCACTGCTGTGGCATTTTCTTTCCTGGTAAAAAATAATGTGTGTCAATTGTGCTTTGTACTGCAGTCACTGTTCCCATTGAAGTCAGTGGCAAAACTTCCACTGACTCCAACAGCGGTAGGATCTAGCCCTCTAAAAGGATCCATTTTCTTCTGCAGAGAAATAGCATACAGGAAATCCTGATTTTGCTCTTTCAACAGTGCTGTGTAGAAAAAAAGTTTCCTGATGTCTTTAAGAATAAATAAAAGCTTAAGGAGACAAATAATAATAGGAATTCATCTAGATGTTATTAATATGTAGTAGATGCAGCAGCAAGGAATATGATACAGGCATATTTAAAGGCCCGGTATGAACAATAGTCATTTCTATAGGTATATTCCCAAGTATGTGTGTATCTAATAATCACTTGAGAAACTTTCCAAGGATTATAGTCATGTTCCAACTAGTTTGAAAGTCAGTAGTGTAAAAAAACTTTGACATTGAGATGCAATTTGTGGTAAGATCTAATTAATTTTTTTGCTCCTAAGAATAATTTATTATTTACACTTCTTATTATATATGTATTTTAGCTTCATTAGTCTGCAATGCTGGAAAAAATTATACCTTCAAGTCCTATTTATCAAATTAATGGTGCAATTTCATAGTGACACATTCCACATTCATTAAACCAAGTACAGTAAAAATGCATTTAAATTAGATTAGTGTGATGTAATAAAGATTCCAGTGTATGGGGTGATATTCTAGCTGTAAAGAAACACCCGGATCGAGCTGAAAGCAACTTTGAGATAATTTTTCAAAATTGATTTTGGCACTGGTCTAAGTGAAAGCATAAGAAATAATGACACTCTCCCATAACTCTGTCTGTGTAGCCAATGTGATGCCTTAATATAATAAAAGGAAACAAATAGCACACTCATCTCTAGTCATTATGGAAGGGGAGCCCTAGCTTTGCTCAAGCGAAGGCAGCATTATCACTTCAGAAAGTGTTATGGTAGGGGACCCCAATGACTGCCTCCTAAATTTATCTTTTTCTAGAACAACTTGATCTTGCATAACAACAATGCAGTGTGCTGCCAGCCCCTTCAAAATCCCAAATCTCCATCCCTTTTCATTCTACACACATACCTGCATGCATTATATATATGCACACATTTTGGTGGTATTGACTATGCTATTTTGCATTCTGGTTTGCACCTAGCTGGAAATATGTGCATATATTGGGGAACACTGTGGGTTTGGTGGATATAAACTAGATTTTTATCTTAGCCACTAGCTTGCTACATTTCCATTGACTTCACTGAGCTTTTGATCGGGCCCTGGTGGGAGCACAAAATAGAAGTAAGAGAATAGGAAATAGGCCTTATGGACGCCAAACTCATTTCTCACAACTCATTTAAAATCATAAGCCCATCTACCTTCTCCCACCAAGCACATGTCCTTCCTATATTCAGAAAATTGGCTTACCTTTATTCAGAAAACAGGTTGACTCTATTGCTTGAAAAGCTGGAATCTCATGTTACCTCTATATCAAGACTTTTGATATTATTTTTAGCTTACCACATTCACTGTAAACCTAAAGGCCAGAGTAAATGCCTTAGCTCATGTTGATGAGCAGGAGTGACCAATAAACATTTGTGAACTCTAAGGCACTTTTTTGCTAGAATGTAAATCTCTAGAAATTAACATCTTGCACCTCTGGTCAAAATTTTAGTGGCAGTGTGTGGCAAACACAGCTGGCAAACTAGCTTAACTCTACAACTTCTTCCTCAGGACATGATGATATTCAATGGTACTCTTGGCAACTCAGATTTAGGGTTATTTTCAGCTAGCTGACATTAAACATCCTTTCTGCCCCAACAATACAGCAAAGAAGCAGTGAGTAACTTCAGAATAGCTCTTTTAAAAGAAAATTCTTTCCTGTGGTCTCTAAGATGCTAAGTATTTCGTGGCAGTGGCTGTCTCTATTTTTGTATCTTGTATAGTGTTGAGAATATTATTGGCACTTAATAAATTCATAGTATTGTAACAGTTGTCTAGCTTTCTTCATGGGTCATCTCTCATCCCTTAACGGGTAACCAAAAAGATGTCCTTTAACTTTTGGCATGCGGTTAGTCCTGGTGGAATGGGTCAGATTGCCAGCTCTGAAGTCCAGATTCTTCTGCTTGTCCCCAGAACAGGCAATGGAAGTGCACAAGCATCTCCATATTGTCCTACCAATGTGCTTCAGCTATGACAAAGAGGTACGACCATTGAAGGGGTTCAGGTAGTTCAATCTTCACACGCACTTCGCCCTGTACCTCTGGGCAAAAAATTTTGAGGTTTTAAAATGTGTTTTCAGTCTGATTGGAATGAAAACAAGACCTTTCAAAATATTTGGGGGGGGGGGGAAATACAAATAAACAAAAAACCCCAAGTGAGAGGCTTACCCCAGAATAGCCTATAGCTTGGTGATTAGGGTACTTATCTGCGATGTGGGACATCTAGGGCCAAACTCCTGCTGCTTCTGGTGTAGGGATTTGAGAACCCTAACCATCAAGCTATAATGCCAGCCTTTGTCTCAGGAATTATTTATACAAATGGGGAAAGCTCTAGCTGGAAAGACTGATTCTGTAGGCCAATGCTTAGCACACTCACCTGGGATGCGGGAAACCCAGGTTCAAGTTCCTGACCCAAATCAGGCAAAGCAATGACATGAATGCGGGTCTCCTACATCCCAGCTGAGTACCCTAGCTGCCAAGCTATTGATTGTTCTGGAGAGTCTTTCTCTTTCTGGCTTTCACCTGAAATTCCATCCTGAGAAACCTTCCCATTTCAGTTTTGACAAAATGGCATTTTTTGACAGAAAAAAAGTTTTGCTGAAAATTTTTCAACCAGCTCTTATGCAAACATCTTTGGGGGATTCAATCCCTCAGGCACAGTTCAATCCTTGTAATCAAAGGAGAGGGTTTTTTTTAAAGATCCATTGTAAAATGGATCAGATCATCATACACTAATTCATGTACACCTCTACCCTGATAATGCGACCCGATATAACACGAATTCGGATATAATGAGGTAAAGCAGCGGTTCGGAGGCGCGGGGCTGCGCACTCCAGTGGATCAAAGCAAGTTCGATATAACGCGGTTTCACCTATAATGTAGTAAGATTTTTTGGCTCCCGAGGACAGTGTTATACTGGGGTAGAGGTGTATTAGTATCAGCAGTTAAGCATGTGGCCTTACTGACCCTTATCCAGTTTTATGAGCCCTTAGTTTAGTGTCCCTTTGGCTTCAGCCATTTAGCCTTCCTACCCAGGCACATTTTTCCATGCCAGCTTCCACAGTTTTCCCCCGGGTTGTATGGGTTTAGTAAACAATTAAAACAATATCCCCCTTTAGCTTCATCTGGCCAGCCAGTAGCCAGAGGATACTAACTCTACCCAGTCACGCAGAGGCAAGAAGAGATAGTAGAGAACAGAAAATGATCGTCAAAACTTAACAAACAAGAGCTGAAATTTGCATTTCTCCATCTGTCTCAATTGAAGATTGTAGTAGTGCATTTCTCCTACTATGTACCATATGGTGCTGTTTGAGGCTGTAAATATGCTGCCATCCCAGACCCATTTCTAATATGCTGCACTGCTGGCATATTTCTCCTGTGCCTCTGAATTGTGGTGATTCTCTCATTATGCCTATTCCAAGTAACTAAAATACCTTGTTTGTGAGTGTATTTCCCTAGGATAAGTGAGTGGACAGGATTTAACTGACGTTAGTAGGAGAATAGAGGAAACCAGTTCTGCGCTGTGCACCTGCAGCAGCTTCCTCCTCCTTTATTTCCCTTGAGTCTCCATATTACACTTCAGGGAAGGAATTTGATACAATTAAGATTCCCTTCTGGGTAAAATGCTTCAATAACCTTTCCCAATCCTCTTGGGCCTAGATTGGGGCTTTTATGTGTTGGGGGCAGTGTGGCACCACATCCACCCAGGAGTAGCACTGGACAGCCTCCTCCCCATCCCATTTTTGTTGTCATAATCCCCAGGAATGAGCGGGAGGGAGCAGTCTATGCACGACCCACAGCTTTGGGGCTGTCACTGTGAGATGCCTTTGTGCAGCCATTTGAGGAGGAGCAGAGGCCACTTAGAAGAATCTCTGCTCCTCAGCAATCACACAAGGGCCTCTCACAGCCTGGCCTTTCGCCTTTATCTTCCTTGTGGCTAATTTCTATGTCATACTTCAATAATGCTATCATGCCTCACTTCAGCTGCAGACAGCTGCACAACCCTCAGGTCTGTCGTAGCTTGGAAATCTCACACACCCCTATTTATTTTATTCACCTGCTGGAGTTTTGTTACTGCTCCCTTCGCACCTTGTAGGGAGACGTGGGGAAGCAGTGGCAGTGACAGTGGAATGTGCATTACAAGGCTGGATGGAACATGTAAGAGACCATTAACCTATTGCTTGAGAGTGGGAACCACAGCACAGGCTATTGGTGGCAGGTGACCGCGTTTTCAAATCCAGCACAGTGGTTCCAAAAAAAAATCCAAAAGGTCAATATATTGTTTATATCACATCAGTGATGAGAGAGGGAATAACAGCCTTCAGTAAATCCTATTATTTCCTCAACTGTACTAATAACATGAGAAACTATGGTTATAATAAAAGTTTATATCTCTAGTTGCTCTGCAGACACTTCCTCTGGTATGGTATAAATATAATATATGAGACTTGGCGGTGTAATACAGTTTTTATTTCAATTTTTTAGGGATGGCCATGCACATCCATAACTCATGAAAATAAAAAGTGTATTACACTGCCAACTGTTACATATTCCCTAGTAAAGCAAAAATGGCAAGATAAATTTTATTTTTCTATTCTCCCCACCAACAACGTGTCTGGCTGATATGATCATGATGAAGTGTTGGAATAAACATTATTTATCTGAACACTTTCTATATCATAACCATGGCTGTCCCATCTATTTGTCAGTCCTGTCTATCTGTCAAACACTACATCCTTTTTTTTCTCCCCTGCACGTTAGCTTTGTTTTTAATTTTATGCTGCTGAATTTGCTTCTGTAAGAAAGCGAGATTGCTTCCTCACTTGCCCTGCTCTTTTATTTTCTCAGATATGTACTTTTTGTGTCTTAGGAGTTCTAACATCTGTGTGGGACACGTGCGTTGATTCTGTAGCATAGGCAATGCTTCTTAAAGACATGCATAATTGGGCAAATGAAGAAGCATCCCAGCTGCATAATGTATGTAAGTGGTACAAGAGGTGAGAATTCTTGTGATTCATAGAGGTAGGGATGGGGAAAGGATTAAAATACTCAATTGCAGCAGGTTACGACTGCTTCATCTACAAGAAATGGAATGAAAGGGTCAGTAACATGTTAGAGGTGGCAAAAAGAGAAAAAATCTTGTTTGGTAAAGAGACCATTACTTTAGTTTAGTTTTAGATTGTGCCGTATGCTCCCCCGGGCATAGTCATTTTAAAATCATATATGGCACCAAGCTTGTAATTATTGTTTATAATCATGCATCATCATCCGTATTCTGAAGTGCTCCACCACCTTTTTTCATTTACACCTCTTCTGAAAGCCCACCTCTTCCACAATGCCCAAAGGAAATAACTTGACAATAATACTGTTATGCTTCTTTATAAATTGAGCCAACAACATATTCATGCTCGTGAACTGAATAACAACACTGGCCTATTACTCTCTTACCATCCAACTGTCTGTCAATCCCACTCACTGTGTCATCCTGCAATCTAATCTGACATGTGTGGGTTACCCTTATGCTTACCCAGGGTCCCACTGAACTCTATCATGCTCTGCATGGGTACGGAGCCTGTCCACCCAAATCACATTGTGGGACTGGGGTCTTAGATTCTAAACACTTGTGGTCAGAAACCATGGGCCAGATCTTCTGCTGGCATAAATCAGCAGAGCTCCATTGTCTCCGATTTTCTGTGGTGCATCTAGCACATTTTGGAGTGCTATAAAACTGTAAATAATAACACTGGAAAGGTTGTGTAGATTCCTGTTGCAGCACCATTCCCTTTTCCACTGGGTCCTGTAGGCGCCTACTGCAGTGCTCTCCATTTTTTATCACTCTTATGAAGCGGCCTGCTACCTTTATTTAAGCTCCTCCCCACTGGAATCCTTTACAATAGGAACATACTAATACTGGCAGCTACCATCCCCCTACACAGGCTATTTCTGCAGAGGGGACAGGCTTATCCTACTCATTCTTCTATCTCCAGGGTAGCCACCCTGCAGAAGAAGTAGGAGTTTCAGCTTCCCCTCCCACTGCAAATGAGTCAGGCCGTTGATGTCCGGAGAAATCTGTGCTCTGTACCTCCATCTCTCCCTACCAACATCTAACTCCCATAGCAGCTCTTGTTCTAGAGCCCTCACAAGTCACAGAGGAGAAAAATGAGTGAGTCAATGCTGACCCTGTCTGGCATCCTACAGTCTCCCTTTTCTGGGTGAGAAGAGGGAAGCAATGTATGGATATGGGTAAAGAGAATTTTCTAAAGCTTTGTAGACTGAAAGGCACCTGTATAAATGTAAGATTGTTATCATCTATGACAATTTTACTGCTTTTAAAACATGTAGGTTGCAAAGGCATAAATAGACACATCAAAGACGGGACAGCACAAACTTTAACCCCGCCTGTATGACGACGTGTTTTGAATTACAACCCCAGCATACTAACATTAGACCACTGCACAGGTGGGAGTAGGCATTTGAGAGCCACTGAACACAGAATTTTATCAATGTGTCACAATTACAGAAACACCTGTGCTAAATAACACTGAGCACTGATCCACTGTGAAGAGTCAGTGCTCAGTAGCCCTCAAAATTTCTCATTTCTTCCCTGTGGTGGGGTGGTCTTGTGGCTGAGCCCTGCTTCAGAACTTCCTAAATGTTTTTCTTATGCTGCCTGTAGTGTGCACATGCGCGGCTTTAATTGCCACACTCTTTGTCTCTGTGCTGCAGTTTTCATTTCTGCTCTCAGTTAACGGTTTGAAGATGTTAGCAATATCTCTCATTCTATAAGCACCTGCTAAAACCACATCACTGGGGCAAACTCATGTCAGAACACTAAGATGTGAGTCGTACCTTGGAAATATAGGGGTAAATCCTACAGTTCCTACTCAGGCTAACCTCCCATTGAAGTGAATAGGAATTTTGCCTGAGGAAAGCCTAAGGACTCCACAGTTTGCTCTGTAGTGCTAATTAAGGGCCTGATTCAGCAAGCTGTGTAAGCAAGTGCCTTATTTTAAGCACATGAATCAATAGGGCTACTCATGCTTAAAGTTAGGCACGTCCTTAAGTATCTTGCCGAATTGGGGCCCAAAACACGACAGTCTGTAACAGAGTAGAACTCTGAGCATTCCACTCCCGTTTGAATTTATGGGAAAGCAGGGACTTTCAAAGCTATTTTGTTAACCAAAAATATATATGGTTAAAGCAACAGAATTTATTTTTCTAGCTGAAAGTCCCTGCTTTGCCATAC
Source organism: Mauremys mutica (assembly GCF_020497125.1). Taxonomy (NCBI): domain Eukaryota; kingdom Metazoa; phylum Chordata; order Testudines; family Geoemydidae; genus Mauremys; species Mauremys mutica. The sequence goes on from NC_059073.1 coordinate 82,394,949, forward strand.
AGTGGGATGGGAACAAAATTCTCTCATTCCTCTGCATCATAAAATCTGGAGTACTTGCTTGGAGAGGTGTCAGGAAAATAACGGTTTCCACTAAGGCACCATGTATACAATCATTCTTATAGGGATACTGAAGCTGTAACAAGTATTATAATTAAGCACTTCGGTTTTCACGTAGGAAGTATCTAGTTCAATGAATTATCAATCAACTTCAGAACTTCCTGTTAGAATGGGAGCTATACATTAGAGTGACAGTTGTGAACCAGTCAATGAAGAGAGCAGATGCAGGGCTCCACATACCGTATGACTGCAAGTATTAAATATGCTTAGTGTATATAAGAGGTTTTATACAAATTGCACCTGATTTGCAGCCCAGCCTTATCCTGTTTTTGTGCCCAAGTTTTAAGGTCACAAATTATTGTGAATGCAATTTTTATGTTCAGAATTATTTTACGGGCACAATTTTAGTTATTCCGATTAATTTGCAGGCATTTGCAAGCTAAAATGGTTTAAAATGGCCTACACAGCTACAATATTTGTGCTTGTAATTTGAAGTTGCCAAACCAATGTCTGTTAATCCATCTTTTTAACTTATAATATCAAATTTTATAAATCTAGGTCTATTATGAGATTCCGACGCTGCAGCAAATTGCATTATTTATTATTATTATTATTATCATGATGTATTATTAATACTGTGCAATAGATATGCATGTTGCTTTGCCAAGATGTAGCCCTCACTCTAACATTTATTAAATACTGGGAGAGTGAACATAAGAATGGCTATATGGGTCAGACTAATTGTCCATCTAGTCCAGTATTCTGTCTTCTGACAGTGGCCAGTGCCAGATGTTTCAGAGGGAATGAACAGAACAGGGCAATTTACCAAGTGGTTCATCCCCTGTTGTCCAGTCCTAGCTTCTCGCAGTCAGAAGTTTAGGGACATCCAGAGCATGAGGTTTCATCACTCTCCACCTTGGCTAATAGCCATTGATGGACCTATCCTCCAGGAATTTATTTACCATAATTCTTTTTTTAACCCACTTACACTTTTGGCTTTCATAACATCCCCTGGCAATGAGTTCCACAGGTTGACTGTGCATCGTGTGAAGAGGTTACTTCCTTCTGTTTGTTTTAAACCCGCTGCCTATTAATTTCATTGGGTGAGCCCTAGTGCTGTGTTATGTAAAGGGGCAAATAGCACTTCCTTATTCACTTTCTCCACACCGTTCATGAGTTTATAGACCTCTATCTTATCCCCCCTTAATCATATCTTTTCCAAACTGAACAGTCCCAGGTTTTTTAATCTTTCCTCATATGGAAGCTGTTCTATACCTCTCATTATTTTTGTTGTCCTTCTCTGTGCTTTTTCCAATTCTAATCTATTTTTCTTGAGATGGGGTGACCAGAAATGCACGCAGTATTCAAGGTGTGAGCATACCTTGTATTTATATAGTGATATTATGATATTTTCTGTCTTCTTATCTATCCCTTTCCTAATGCATCCTAACATTTTTTGATTGCCATTGCACATTGAGCAGATGTTTTCAGAGAACTATCCACGGTGACTCAAAGATCTCTTTCTTGACTGGTAACAGCTAATTTAGACCCCACCATTTTGTATATATAGCTGGGATTATGTTTTCCAATGCACATTACTTTGCATTTATCAGCACTGAATTTCATCTACCATTTTATTTCCCTGTTCTGTGAGATTTCTTTGCAAATCTTTCCAGTCAGCATTGGACTTAACTATCTTGAGTAATTTTGTATCGTCTACATACTTCCCTTCACTCTTATCCCATGTCTGCCTATTTTGTTTAAGACCCTTTGTGGGGGACCCTGTCAAAGGCTTTCTGAAAGTGGAGGAACACTGTATCCACTGGATCACCCCTGTCCATGTTTGTTGACCCCTCAAAGAATTCTAATAGATTGGTGGGGCATGATTTCCCTTTACAAAAGCCATGTTTACTCTTCCCCTACATATCATGTTCGCCTATGTGTCAGATAATTCTGTTCTTTACTATATTTCAATTAATTTGCCTAGTACTGAGGTTAGGCTTACTGGCCTGTAATTGCCAGGATTGCCTCTGGAGCCTTTAAAAAAAATCAGCATTACATTAGCTATCCTCCAGACATCTGGTACAAAGGATGATTTAAGTAATAGGTTACATACCACAGTCAGTTCTGCAATTTCATATTTGAGTTCCTTCAGAATTCTTGGGTAAATACCATCTAGTCTTGGTGACTTATTATTGTTTAATTTATCAATTTGTTCCAAAATGTCTTCTTCTAACACCTTAATCTGGAACATTTCCATAGATTTGTCACCTAGAAAGAATGGCTCCAATGTGAGAATCTCCCTCACATCCTCTGCAGTGAAGACTGATGCAAATAATTCATTTAGCTTTTCTGCAACGGCCTTAGTTTTTTGTGTGGTGGTGGTGGTTTTTGGGCAGTGGAGTGCTCTTTTAGCATCTCAATCATCCAGTGACCACACTGATTGTTTCACAGGCTTCTTGCTTCTGTTGTAGTTAAGACAAAATTGCTGTTAGTTTTTTTGTCTTTTGCAAGTTGCTCTTCAAATTCTTTTTTCGGCTTGCCTAATTATACTTTTACACTTGACTTGCTAGAGTTCATGCTCCTTTCTGTTTTCCTCAGTAGCATTTGACTTCCAATTTTTAAAATATGATTTTTGGTTTCTAATCATCTCTTTTACTCTGTTTAGCCATGGTGGCATTTTTTTGGTCCTTTTAGTGTTTTTTTTCCCCTTAAATTTGGGGTATGCATATAGTTTTAGCTTCATTATGGTGTTTTTAAAGTTTCCATGCAGCTTGCAGCCATTTCACTCTTGTGACTGTTCCTTTTCATTTCCCCCACCCCAAGGATAAATTTAATTACATTATGGTCACCATTAGCCAGGGCCGGCCCACAACATTTTGGTACCTGAGGCGGGGAGCTCAAATGATGCCCCCATGCTCCCTCGCTTGGGCCAAAACTTTGAAAGGTCTCAGTTCTGCCTTCTTCCTGTTCTACTCCTCTCATGGTACTGCTCTGCTACCTATCCCAATAAAGGAGAACTAACAACTTAAAATGCCTTGTTCAAAAATTGTAAGTAACACTTAACTTTCAAACTCCTGAACAGCAAATGTAACTTTTCTTGTCTGCATAGTAAACACTGGCATTTTTATCTGTTTGAATAATCAAAGTGGTGCTTTCCGGGCCTTCTTGGTTGCAAAGTTTTGAACTGTCTGGGCCTGCTCATGATCTATTGAGATGGCTGCAAGACCGACCATCCTCTCCTGTGTCATTGTGGAGCGTAGATGTGTTTTTATTAACTTCAGCTTGGAGAAGCTGCGTTCTCCACTAGCAACTGTTACGGGAAGTGTTAGAAGTATGTGCAGAGCAATAAAAGCATTTGGAAAGAGGGTGGTCATCTTATTTGTGCACATATATTCCAGAACAGCCTTTGGAGTTGATCCTGCTGAAATTAGGGTGACCAGATGTCCTGATTTTATAGGGATAGTCCCGATATTTGGGGCTTTTTTTTATTTGGGCTCCTATTACCCTCACCTCCTGTCCTGATTTTTCACACTTACATTTCAGCTAGGGTGACCAAATAGCATCTTGAAAGGGCTTTCAGTTCATCACCTAAATCACTCGCATCAATATCGCGCATGTCATCATGTGTCAACACTGTCTCTAGTGCCCTGCATTGCTGGTGTATACCTGCTTCTTCAGGTATAGTGAGGAATTTTGGAATATCATACAACATCCCAAATATACTGCTGTGTTCCTTGAGCTGCATGAAATGTTCTTCAACTGACTGTATTGCACAATCTAGCATCTGGTTAAAGAATTCAACTTTGAATTGTTGTTTGGGGTCTCTTATGGGATTATCCCGTGCCTCGTAATCAAAATGTCGTCTTCTTCGGTGACTCTTGTGTAGCGCCTCTCTCCACCTGGTTACCTCCTTTAATGCCAATCCGCTTACAGGTTTTGATGGACAGGTCTGGGTTCTTTTGGATCCCGCCACCCACTCAGCAGGGTGTATCTTCTTTCTTTTTTTTCCTATCAAATTATTTGGCAGTGCCTCCACCTGCCTTGCTCCTTCCTGGCAAGGTCACCAGGGCAGCTTGGGTGGAAAATTCTAACTACAGAGTAATCCCCACTTACTTGCCAGATAGTTGGAGACTTCCAAGAAATAACACAAACACATAAAAATATATTCAACACAATAATTATATTAAGCAGGAGACAAATACAACATAACAGGGTGAAACGTTATTTTTAGGGTCACTGGTGCCCACACTGAAAATACCTGTGACTTGATGCAGCAAATGTAAAAGTGGTGTCCTGTTGGTATGCGTACTTTGCTGGGGCCCTTGATGACCTATAACCACAAAATTCTTCTCTGCAGTGGTTTAACAGTGTGGCTGACTGGGTTCAGTACAGCCCAAAGGATTCACAAGTGGGAGGAGGTGGTAAATCCCTCCACAGGTGTAATATGCAGCAGGTTATAAAATCCTCAAACCCTTCCTCCCTGGCTTGAGGACACAGTTCAGGGAGTAGGGAGTCCCCAACACAAATTCCCTGACTAACTAACTAAAAGATGGTGCACTCACAAACTCCATGAATGATCCTCAGGTTCAAAGATGATGGTGGACTCCTCAGTCACTGCAGAGGGGCTGCGGTCTGCTGTCAGGGATCCTCCTCAGGCAGGAATTAGGCTGAGTTGGTCCCAGGATTTCCCCTCGCCACAAAGGGGTGCAGGGCTCAAGGTGTAGGTTATACAACTATACTAACATCCAAACTGTCACACACTCAACAGGCAGCTTCCCTGGACTAGCAGCCAGAACAGAGCTGACCATGTGGTGTCTGGGCTCCCCTAGGGAGCTGGAGGGCGAACCCCAGCCTGGCTGGGGAAATTTCCCAGTAAACACTACAAATTGGGAATCATCAGTGGGGAAGGAAAAACCCAGCTGAGGGATCTGCTGTCAGGTCCCTAGAAGCCAGTTCTCAGGGGGAACCCTGCCTGCAGGCCTGGGACTCACCAGCTCCCCCCACAGCCAGTCCTGCCCTTGCCCTGGCTGGCTCCAGACAGACTCCAAAATGGCTTCTCCCTGGGAGGGCCTGTCACTCCCTATTGGTTTCCGGGCAGACTCTGAGTCTGCCTTGGCTCTCCCTCCCTACCAGGGACAGTGTGCCTCACCCTGAGCTGCCAGCAGTCAGAGTCCCAGGAATCTATGTCATCTCCTTGGGGCTTACACTTGTATTCTTGAATGGGCGGGAAAATAGCTTCAGTGTGAAGTTCCTCTGCCAACTTCTGTGCACTCTTCAGAACGTTTTGAAATCCCTCATCTGACCGGTAAGACTGTAGGTATGACTTTGCTTTGTCCAATTGTTCCATTGGTCAACACCTTGGAGTCTCTTGCTTACAACATGTATTTCAAACAGTATGTCATGCCACAACACTAAGCCACACAGAAATTTGAAGTTATGTATGTTTCTGGTGATTCCATTTCCCTCTGCCACTGTTCTCCCATGAACAGTTCCTGTCATAGCATTATCCTCCATAATGGCAACTATGGCATAATCTATCTTCCCAATTTATTGTTTGATAGGCTTCATCACCTCCACTTGACTTTCCCATCGTGTGGCACTCAGTGGTTTCAGTGTCAGAGAGGATGTTCCCAGATGTTGCTTCAAAATTTGCCAGCGATGAGCTGATGCAAAGAAAAATACATAGATGCTTTGAATTAGATTAAAAAATTCAGCAGCCTCACTAGATCCTGAAGCTGCATCACTGACCACCAAGTTTAATGAATGAGAACTGCATGGGACAAAAAAAGCTCAAGGGTTTTACTCTTGGATCCGTGTCTGCACTCCTCTGTTCTTTCCTCTGATGTTGGCACCATTATCGTAGCCCTGACCTCTCATGTCAGCTATCATAATTCCTGTATCTTCCAGCTTTTTAAGAAGCACATTTATCATACCAGCTCCTGTAGTATCATCAATGTCAATAAATTCTAGAAAATGCTCTCTTACAGTCACCATTGCAGGGACATTTTCACTAGGTTCTGTTGTTGTTGTTACAAAACGCACCATTAAAGTCATTTGTTCCATATGGCTGATGTCAAGTGTGCAGTCCAGAATAACAGAGTAATATCTTGCTGACTTCAGATTTGCCACAATCCTCTGTTTGACTTTTGTTGCCAGTAACTGTATGATCTCATTTTGAATTGTTTTTCCAAGGTAGTGGTGTGTGTACATTTCTTGGGTGGTAACTCTTCTTAGATGCTCCTGCAGTACAGCATCAAACTCAGCCATCAGCTCCACAATTTTAAGGAAGTTTCCATTGTTTGGCACATACAGCTGATCTGAAGTGCCACGCAGTGCTAGGTTTTGGGTAGCAATCATTCTCACAATGGCAATTAACCTTTTCAGAACATTTTGCCAGTAAAGAAACTCTGATGCAATCTTCTCTTGATGCTGATCATCTATGGTGGCCTTTAACCTTAGTCTCATCTCAAGCTCTTTCCACCTACGAAGGGGGTTCCAAAGAGGATGGATCTAGACTGTTCTCAGTGGTAGAAGATGACAGAACAAGGAGTAATGGTCTCAAGTTGCAGAGGGGGAGGTTTAGGTTGGATATTAGGAAAAACTTTTTCACTAGTAGGGTGGTGAAGAACTGGAATGGGTTACCTAGGGAGGTGGTGGAATCTCCTTCCTTAGAGGTTTTTAAGGTCAGGCTTGACAAAGCCATGGCTGGGATGACTTAGTTGGGTTTGGTCCTGCTTTGAGCAGGGGGTTGGACTAGATGACCTTCTGAGGTCCCTTCCAACCCTGAGATTCTATGATTCTATGATACGGAATGCTCTCTGGTGATTTGCTGCCTTCTCCTGGCATGCCAGATTTCTAGCCAGATTTTTCCTGTTCCTGTAGAACCCAATGTGTCTGGAACATTAGACTGGAAGAGTTTGCAACAAAAACAGCATGCAGCTGTTGGGTTTTTGAGTACATAAGCCATGGCCTCCCCACTTTGTCACCATTGGGGATTTCACGCCAGTAATGTGTTGGATGGAAACTTCTATTTTCATTGTCTTTGGGGAACATGAAGTTTTTCACTTGCTGTGGCCCATGTAGTACAAGGAAGTCCCTCAGGCTACAGCTCAAGTGGGTCCACAGTCCTGGATCATCTAGACTTAAGGAACTAAACTCAGCAGCAGCTGTTTCTTGCACCTCCACCACACTCTTCTTTGATCTACACTTTTCATCAGGAATGTGCATGGTTACATCCATTTGAGATGGAGATATGGATACAGCAGTAGCTGCCAGGTCACCTGCACTCTGACTAATGGAAGATCAGGCATCTCCTCACCACTCACATCCTCACTGGGGCCGGAAGGCTCACTGTGAACATTTGTGTCTATGTATCTCAGGAGAGCTCCTTCCTGCTTAGATAGAAAAGCTTCCTTTGCTTTCTTTCTTTTTCTGAATGCTGCCCCAGAGGGGCGTTTTCTTCTTTCACTCATGACTGCTGTTCTGTGCCAGCGATAGTGGCTCTCAACACTCAATAATTGAAGGCAACAAATAAGCAGGCGGGTAGTAGGGCCTGAGTGAGGGACGATATCAGCGTTTTAAGGGCCTAACTGGCTCCTACTACTTCAGTTGATGGCCTGTTCTCCTGAAGTGGGTTCAGGGAAGCAGCAGGAAACAGGAAGCTCCCTGAGAAGCTGGTGTTAATCAGTCCAGGCTCCTGGAGGTGCTAGAGAGATACATAAGAGGCTCCTCCTCCTCTCTCTCCCTGCAGCTCCTGCTGCTTTCTGTTATTCCTTCTCACCTTTTCTCCTGCCTGCCTGTTATGTCTCTTGTGCCCTCCTTCCTCCAGCCCAGCACTCCACCATCTCTGTGCATGTAGAGCAGAGAGAATACATATGCACCAGCAGCAGACACAATTTTCTACACTCTGGGTCCTAGTGGTGCCCCCCCCCCCCCACAGTCTGGCACCTGAGGCGGCCGCCTCTGTTCACCTCATGGTAAGGCCAGCCCTGCCATTACCAAGCGGTTCAGCTATATTCATCTCTTGGACCAGATCCTGTGCACCACTTAGGACTAAATCAAGACTTACCTCTCCCCTTTTGAGTTCCAGGAGTAGCTGCTCCAAGAAGCAGCCATTAGTGGTATCTAAAAAGTGTATCTCTGCATCCGGTCCTGAGATGACGTGTACCCAGTCAATATGGGAATAGTTGAAATCCCCCATTATTATTATGTTTTCTGTTTTCGTAGCGCCTCTAATCTCCCTGAGCATTTCACAATCACTGTCACCATCCTGGACAAGTGGTTGATAATATATACTTACTGCTATACTCTTATTATTCAAGCATGGATTGCTATGGAAGGCAATCTGAATTTACCTAATAAAGTGTGGGCAGTAAAATAGTTGATGCCAGGCAGATAGGCACCAGTTCATTGATATTATGATTTCTCTTACTGTTTATAATTTGAATTCTGGTTGTCCCTAGCATTCACAAATTGGATCGGGGCCCTATCATGCTAGCTGCTCTACATACATATGGTAAGACCTAGTGAACAGAGAGGGAGGAAAAGGATAAAACAAGTGGGGTGGATATCAAAATTGCTTAGGTTATTTGGGTAGTTTGAGAAAAAACATTAGGCAAAGACTATGGAAAGAGCAACCTCTGAGCTGAGAGAGGCCTCTTAAATCCCCTACACTGCCTTAAAATTCTCCTTCATTAAGTATAAAGCAGTTTATGGATAGCCGGACAAATTATTATAGTTATGGCTTCAGACTATTTAAAGACATGAGCTGAGCATATGCTGAGAAGAGAAAGCTACAAGATCAAAGCCAAGTGACCCCAATAGTTGTTATTATTTATTATTATTTTACAGTAGTGCCTAGAGGATTCAACCAGGTTGGGAACCCAGTTTAATTGGTATAATATAGACAGCCCCTGTCCCAAAGAGCTTACAGTCTAAAAGACAAGATGTGCTAGGTGGGTAAAACAAACAAATGAGCCCGATTAGGAAAAATACAGGCATGTTTTAGCATAGACTCAAGGTTTACACAATTCACAGGTGTAATAAGCCAACCAGTAGCAATAATCAGAGTCAATATCACAACTCGCCAGCTCATCATTATTGGAAACAGTTTATAAATTGAAGAAAAGAGCCAAGTCTTTTTGATTTGCTTCCTGCATTTTCAGTAAATAGAAGGCAAATGTCCAGGAATTTTTCTTCTTGTTGATGTTTAAGATTAATTAGTTTATCCAGAACAACTGTACCCTAACTTCTAGTGAGCCAATATGACAGCATTCCAACTTTTCTGAACTGTTTCACTGCATCTTTACGCCAAGGCATGTGGTCAAGGATGGATTTTGAAACTAAAAAGAAAAACAAATCTGTCCTCCAGCTTTTGCAGTACACCAGCAGAGCTGTACTCAGAATAAGAGGGCTGATGTCTGATTGGGGTTGCGGAGGTCAGGAGATAGCAGTGTGAGCCGTTGTTTTAATGCTGAGCAGTACACTTTGTGCTCATTGTTCGGTGGCCATATGGAACAGCATAGCACCTAGTAAGAAGTAGGGTCATTCCTTCTGGAATGAGCGGAGAGGGTATAAACTAGTAAGGGCCAGTGAGAAGCATTTGATACTGATGGCTGGTGCCAAGATGAAGTCTGTTACCTATTGTGCTACAATTGCCTTACGCCAGTTTCTTCTAAAAATGAAATAAAATCAGCAATGCAATATGTTACTGGATTTTTAACTTCTGTTAAGGCAGTGGAATTGATTTTTCTCTTCACTTACTCCAGTGTAAATCAGGTACAGTTCTATCAAAATCAGTGGAGTTACACAAGCTGTAAAACTGGTCTAAGACGCAGGCTCAGTGGTCATGTGATCGACCATTTCTGTAGCTCCAATAATGAAAACAAGGGTATGTGCTAAAGCAGCAGGAGCTCGCCAAATTTTTCATTGTGTGAACCACATACTCACAGAGGGGTTGTCTCATGAACACCTTCCCTTCCATTCACCATCACACAGACCACCTCCTCTCCCATTTCCAATCAGATATCCTCCCTGTGGCAACACTACAGCAATTACTTACATAGTAAAGTAATATTAGGGAAGTATTTCACTGTCTTTTAATGACAATTTATCAGCTGAAAACAAGGAGGAGAAATGGCACAATGTGATCTGCCAGGTCTTACACGCACCACAATTTTGGGAACCTCTGTGCTGAAAGTAACAGAAAAAAATCTGAGTCCATTTAGTACTGACAATTAGTTTAGACTCTTATGTACTACATGTTGGGTAACAACATGAAAGGATTCCATGCTTGTACAACTAAACTGGGTTTTTATTAAGAGGACTATTTACAAAGATGTTGCAGCAGCAGCTAGAATTCCAGCCATGTGCACACAGACTGACATCTTGATTCCTCATCCAAACTCTTCCCTCCTGCACCTGTACTTCTCCCTACAAGTTCCATGAAGTTCGATGGACTTTTCCTGCCTTCTCTCAAAGAAGAAACTTTGGGTACTTGTACTCATCATGCAAAGACAATGTTTTACTTTGCAACTGCTTACCTGTACGTCACTAGTATTTCAGTGTGCCACCTATCCATATTGCAGAACACTGAAGCTGACTTAAAAATCTGAAGGAAATTAATATCACTGGGGGCTTTCATTCAGACTTTATTCTTGCAATTTCCTGCATGGTGCCCATGAGGAAGATGGTTGTTCCAGTGCAAGTGTGAGCAATTGTGCACATGGGTGCAAATAAGGTTAAGTATTGGAGTAGTCCTTTGCACTAAGCGGAAGTAGGAATTACACCCCATTTCACAGTGTATCCATACCCTAAGATTGTTACTAGTCAAGAGTAACTTGATGGCACTGGCTATGCAACAACATTCTAACTCAGGGGTAGGCAACCTATGGCACGCGTGCCAAAGGCAGCACATGAGCTGATTTTCAATGGCACTCACACTGCCCAGGTTCTCGCCACTGGTCCAGGGGGCTCTGCATTTTAATTTAATTTTAAATGAAGCTTCTTAAACATTTAAAAAACCTTATTTACTTTACATACAAGAATAGTTTAGTTATATATTAGACTTATAGAAACAGACCTTCTAAAAACATTAACATGTATTACTGGCACGCAAAACCTTAAATTAGAGTGAATAAATGAAGGCTCGGCACACCAGTTCTGGGAGGTTGCCAACTCCTGTTCTAACTAATGGGTGATTGGATTTCCTTGTGTTCCCTGTTCTGCTCATCATTTTCTATGTGTTTTTCTATGCAACACTCAATATCCTTGCTGTGCAATATCAGGCCATCAATATTTCCGCAGGTTGCCATCAGTCCAAAGTGTACACTTTTTTTTTCTTGAGAGTCTTACCTTCATCCCTGCGCTTTATGTGATACTTAGGAAATTGTTAAACAGTTTTCAGAAATTTTTCTAGGTAACAGTGTTTTGTGTTAGAGCTCTATTCTGCCAATGGCAAATTTGTTCTGATAATGTAATATTTTCATCTTGTGTTTCATTGGTTGAGTAGGTTTGTCTTATCTTCATGACAGTTGTATGAGTGGACTTCTGGAAAGAATCAAAATATGCCAGTTCTCAGATAGCAGAATCAGAAGATTCCAGTTCTCATGTAGTAGAATTAAGCTTCTTACTGAATCAAGTGTCATTTTTTTCAAATTTCGTCCAACTCTTAAATACTATAGGGCTGTGCACGGTTTATCTTTTTCAGCTTGGTGAACAGAAACAAACCAAGACCACAGTGAAATTATAGTGTAGTGTTTCCAATTAAATGTAGCAGTTGCAGAACAGACCTCTTCGTAAAGTATTCCTTCAAAAAGCAGAATAAATACTTTTAAGCAGGTCAAAGGTTGTTACCGGAGACTCCTTCAGTGGATTGCAGGCAGCCTGGAGCAAAGCTCAAACTGGCATGAAATGTTTTTAATTCATGTTTTTTAAAGGAACCCTCTCCTTTCTCTAATAAAACACTGGACTGTGGCCAAAAATTTCATGGATGCGGGTCCACTACACTTAATACTCAAAAGCAAAATTGTAAACATCAAAAACATTCCTCTGAAGAGTATTTATTTACTGACCCATACTGTACCTGTATTAATAATGGCATTATTACGATTCCACATCACTATTACCTGAGACACAATCTCAATATTTTCCTCCTGAAAATTGTGACAGCTATTTGGGAAAGGAGAAAGAACTCCTAAAGGCTTCAGCCTCCTTTGAAAACTCTGGCCCAGGAAGGTCACAAGAGTCTAATCCTTTGCTGCTTCCATACCTTTTCCACTATTTGCCATCCTTGCTGCGTAGCCCGGTACGGCAGTCTGTGTGCTAGCCCCACAGAGAATATGGACACAACATTCATATTTCAACATCACAAGTTGCTGACTGCAAGGCTGTCTGCTTTAAATGTATAACAATGATGTTTTCATTGTAAATCATAGCTTGCAGTTATCTCACTTCTTAGAGAAGTACCAGGAAGACAGAACCCTCAAGTCTCTGGATTAATGCTTTTCAGACTGAATCTCTGAGATATCTACAGGGACAAACTGTGTACTTGGTTATAAAGCAATAGCCCCAGTTCATGAAAGGGACATTGAATGTTACTAAGTAAATGGCATTTCCCTACTTGTTATGTATCTACTTTGGAATTTTAAGCAATATTTATAATGATACTTCTATACCAACCACGATAAGGTATCTGGAACCTGGAGGTTCACTATAGTCAGCCTTTCTCCACCTGAGGAATCTTATGACATTCAAGGTGGTTTGGGGAACTAGTCAGTGACCTGAAACATGGAAGGTGGATGAAAACCCCAATAATCCTTTAGAAGAAGGTTCCCGGGGAAGCCTGCATTCTTGTGAGCAAAGCCAACTATCACGAAGGACCAGCCCTTCCTCCCACAAATTACTTGGGGTCAGAGTGATGTGCTAACAACCCAGGTTCTAGGGGAGGAAATGGAATTGAGGGCCTAGATTAACTAGATTCCAAATGGAGGAGCTGAGCCAAGGTACAGAGCCAATGGGACTGGATGCTAGGAGAGTCAGCGGAGAACATGGGCAGGCACTGACAGCTGTACAGCCATGCAGAGGAGTGGAAATGAGAGGCCAGGGAAGTAAAGCAACTGAGCAGCCTGGAGGAAGCACCCAGCAAAGAGAGCCTGGCAGATTAGGCCCATGCTAGGCCCAGAAGAGGCTGCTACAAAGCCATGTGTGGAGCTGAGAAGGGCTATACAGAGCAAGGTGTTCACCAGGATCTGTGGGACTAGGTAAACAGTAGCCAGAGGCTGAAGGAACACTGAGAGCTTGTCAGAGGGAGCTGATGATAAGCTATATGCTGGCAGCAGTTCTGACAGCATAGCACTGGTGAAGCCATTGCAATGCAATGTACAAGACAGCATGCTAGAGTGGCTCTAGAGCTCCAGGGAGAACTGGCAAAACATCTCTCTTACCCACCCCTGCAGGAAGCCAGCTCCCCTGATCAGTATTTAGGGGTTGGGGAGCTGATAGCCCAACCTTCCCTCCCTGAATCCTTTGGACAGGCTAGTGCTGTGGTGGGAGCTCTCCTCCTGCAACCCCTGCCTGCAGGTGCTGCAAAGAGGTACAGTACCCCCAGTCAGGTCTGGACTTCATTGAGCTAGGTTCTGTACAAACAGTGCTTGCCTCAGACACTTACAGGCAAAGAAGATAAGTGACATCTGATGGGATCTGAGAGACTATATATTAAATTTTCTGAGATTTATAGCTATATTAGGATGCTAAAATAGTTATACTTAGACAAAGTGAGCATCCATTATCCTTATCTGTCCCCCAGCCTAGCCATCATTAACTAGTTCATTTCTTACCAGTGTAGTGGCAGAAGTGGGTCTTGAGGAGAGATTTGAAGGAGAGGATAGTGCCCTTACAGATCAGTCAGGGAGGTCATCCCATGTGTAAGCAGCATAAAAGAAACAAAGAGATATCTGTGTGAGAAGCTGATAAATAGGTTTGCATCATTGGTGGAAGGCTAAATCTTATTCTGTATGGGTGTCCGGTAAGAGGCTGCATTTTGTAAAGTATTTGTCCATTCTCTTTCAACTGGGGAAAATACAGAAACTTTTTCTCTCATGAGCTTTTTAGGTGGTCATTGGGGGTACATCTACACTGGAATAAAAGACCGGTGGCACGGTTGGCCTGGGTCAGCTGACTCAGGCTTTCAGGGCTAAAAATTGCTGTGTAGACATTTGGGCCTGGGCTGGAGCCCAGGCCCTGGGATCCTCCATCCTCGTTGGCTTCCAGAAGTCCAGCCGGAGCCCAAACATCTACAGATCAATTTTACAGCCCCACAGTCCAAATAAGATGACCTGGGCCAGCTGTGGGTGTTTAATTGCTGTTTAGATGTACTCTGAATCTGTTTCACTTAGCTTTCCAGCACCTGCATTAGTCTTTTATCTGGAGACTCTAGCCCAGATTTGTAGAATAGTTCACTCAAGTATCCAATCTCTTTGTTGGACCTGGGCCTAGTTTTAAAAGAACTTCGGCTGATTTGTGACTTGAAGTTGACATCATGCAATACTGCAGATTCATCACAAAACATGGTCAAACTCATCAGCTTTCTTGTTGAATATTGGTTCAGACCAGAAACTCACTAGAATTAAGATTTGAAATGGGTCTGATCTGCAAGTTTTCAACCCAGATCCAATGTTTCTCAAAATGTGGAGTTCATATCTGAGGTTTTGGCTGCGGTTCAACTCTAAGAAATACCAAGGAACAATGTTGCTCCATGCAGGGGTCTCCCTTCAAGCTGGAACCACTATGCTGCTCACAACTCTGATGGGCTATTCAAATTCCTATAGGGAATTTTCCATTAATTTTCTTTAAGCTCATCCCTTTTTCAGGCTAAACCTTCCCAGTCATCTGCTAGCAACAAGATAGAAATGATAGCCATTGGCTCTCTCATTTCTTGATTTACAACTAATATCCAAAAGTTATCCTTCATGTCCAAAGATCCTCACTCCAAGGTCTGTGCTCAACTGCTTATCTCTTTCCCAAGACACAACCCCTTTTCACATGAGATCAGTGAAGTTCTGTTTCTTTGGAAATTGAGCCATTTTCCTATATTCATTCACAAGTCATTTCCTCTACAGATATCACTTGAGAGTTTCTACAGAGTTGTCCAAAAGATAAGCAGATGTGACCCAGACATACAGTCTGGATTCAGCATTGCTTCTATATCTTTGGCTGCGGCTGAGTGGGGAAGTGGGGGAGGGGGAGGGAAGTTCGTTGCTTATCTGATGATTTCTACTTCCACAGGCTATTATCATTATTAAGTACTAAAATCATTTTTTTCCCATTTGAAAGTGCTACTATCCTCCAAAGAAAGAAGATGGCTCTTATTCTCACAGGTCAAATGTGATACTCAGATGGCCAGGTCACCATCTTTCCTTCTCACACAATTGCTGGAGGATGGATGCAAACAGCTTATAATGGAAAGCATTTTGGAGATATCATAAACTGAGTTCCATGCTGCTTGTATCTCTCTCTTATTGTTTGGGGTAAAACTTGTCTAGTGGTTGTGCATGCTGCTGAACAGCTTCCATGGACTGCATTTTACTTCTGTAATGGAGTGATTCTTTTATATGCAATATAGAGCAGGGGTGGCCAAACTTACTGACCCTCCGAGACGCATTCGACAATCTTCAGAAGTTCGAGGGCAGAGGCATGCCCCCTGGGGCTGACGCCCTGAGACCCCTCTCCCCACTGCCAGAGGCATGTGGAGTCACATGCCCTCCCACCCCGGATTTTTGCCAGGGTTTTCTGGCCCCATTTGATCACATGGTGCTGCCTGGGCCAGCAAGCTGGGAGCTGTGGCCTTGGGGAGAGGCAGTGGCAAACAGCAGGGAGCTGCAGGGAAAGCTGCTGCTTTTGCTGCTGCCTCTCCCCACGGAGCTCACACCTGGAAGCTGCAGGGAGGGGCCACTGAAAGTAAGAGGGGGGCGTTGTAGGAGCAGGATTTTATAATTGTACTATGAGAATTAATGTATGATTTGATTTTATCCTGTCAGCCACCCTTTTTGAGTAGCAGAAAGGAATGACAGACCAGAACAACCATTATGACTGTTTATGGTCACCCTTTTGTTAGGGTAACCAGACGTCCCAATTTTATTGGGACTGTCCCGATATTTACTTGTTTGTCCCGTGTCCTGACCGATGTTTGGTCAGGATGCGAATTGTTCCGATATTTTGCCCTCCAGCGCGCTGGCGGAAGGGGCTCACGCCCCCCCCGCCCCAACTCCACTCCGACTCCACCCCTCCCTCCCCCATTGGATCCCTCCCCAAATCCCTGCCCTGGCCCTGCCTCTTCCCCAAGCACGCCGCATTCCTCCTCCTCATCCCTCCCTCCCAGGCTTGCGCTAATCAGCTGTATGGTGGCGCAAGCGCTGGAGGGAGTGGGGAGAAGCAGGACGTGGCAGCCAGCTCAGGGGAGGTGTAGGCAGAGCAAAGGTGAGCTGGTGCAGGGGCGGGGCAGGGCGGGGATTTGGGAAGGAATTTTTCCTATGCTCCGGTGGCTCTTGAGTTTTTGTGGGTTTTTTGCTTTTGTTTTTGTTTTTAACTCTGCCGCCGGCTCTTGGGTTTTTTTTTCTTGTTGTTGTTGTTGCTCTGCCAGCACCGCTCTCCCCCACCCCACCCTGCGTCCCGATATTTCACATCTCTCATCTGGTCACCCTACCTTTTGTTTTAGGGTAAGTTATAATGTCTACTATGGTTTCCTATATGTATTACAAATTCGGCACTCTAGTTAAATATACATTTCTTTGTTTTAAGGTTTTAGTAAGAGACAGGATCTTGTATTGTATCTATGTTAAGGAGATTAGAGGAATGTTGAGGTCCTCAAGTCCCAATGTGAATTGTTTTAGTTATAAGATTTAGCAAGGCTTGATTTACAATGTACTCTGCTGAATATAAAATACTGCTGTCTGTGTACCTTTGAAGGTTTCCGTAAGAGATTGTTTGTGTGAATGAGGAATGCATGCATCAGGAAAAGAAGGTGTGAAAGCCATCATAAATGTCCAGATGGTCAAGAAAATGTGACTTGGAAAGACCAGGAGACAATCAGAAAACATCCATTGTATCCGATGCTAAACGTTAGCAGCATTGACGACCTCAAAGGTGAGGCAGGCACCCCTGAAGGCGAGACAACAAATAGGAGATAACGATGGGAAGCCCGACAATAACCATCAAATGATAACACCACTTAAGGACTAATGATTACAGGATGACATTGCAAAATGCATGGACTCAAATGGGAATTTACAACTATAAAGCTGGGGTGTTTGACATGGAACTCTGGGTTCAGTCCTGCAAAGCCTCGGACCATTGAATCACGATCGACAAGAGCCCAGCTCCTTACTCGTGCTCATGCCATTAGATTAACTCGAGCTACAACAGACTGGTAACTATAAACATCAACTGGCAGGACTCTGTGTGTGTGTGTGCATGTGTATGACTGAAAAGCATATGCTAACTGCTGTATTTTCAATAAGTGTGGCGTATTTGCCTTCTCTTATAAAAGATCCCGTGTGCTTTGTATAGCATAACAGCGTGACTCAAGCTGTTGGGGGGGAGGGGGCTGAACCTTTAAATTGTGCCCTCCCCACTCTCAGCAGATACCAGTTGTCTCTCACAGAAGCCCCTAGCCCCACCACCCTGACATAGGGCAGAATCCCTGAGCTCCCCCCAAGTCTGGTAGGCAGAGAATGGGGTGGGGGTGCCTCCGCAAGCCACACTTTAACTGTAAAAGAGCCATAGTTTGACCACCCCGGTATAGAGTATGTAAAGAGCTTGGGGAAATCTAGGTTGCAAGCTGTTTGGGGCCGGGACTGTCTACGACTCTGTGTGCACAATGTATCTAGCACAGCAGGGCCCCACCCTTGGTAGGCCCTTAGGCACTACCGTAATAAATGTTAAATAGTAATAATAATATAATGATGATAATCATATTATTGCCATTAGAGGCTAGACTGTACATTCCTTACTCATGGTAGGAAGCACTTACTGTGATAGTTCTTGGGGTACCTAGGACTGTGAGTCACCTTGTTGCCATCTGCCACCAGCATGAGGGAATCTTGCCTGTGCCTGGCTAGGTGCCAGCTGCCTAACACCACCAGTCGTTCAGCCACTCAAGCATTCTCCTCAGTGCTGTCCCAGCCCTGTCTTTGTATTGTGGGTTAACAATAGGTGCACCCCAATCTCCGATGCCCTTTGAATAATTCCTCTATGTTATCCAGTCCCAGACACTGACTACTCACAGAAATTCCAGATCCTCTGCCCTCAAAGGTGCAATGTGCACCAGTTCACTAGTTTTATCTTAAATCACCATTCCTGTAAAATTGCACAGTCCTTCTGAGCACTTATAATAAAACAAAAGGATTTCATTTAAGAAAGAATGGAGAGTTAACTAGAAAGAAGAGAGAGTGGTGGAAACAACTGGTTGCAATATAAAACAAAATAATAAAACACAAACCTGGGTCTACACTTAATAGTTACCTTTCCTATCTAATAGAGAGTCCTGTGGCACCTTATAGACTAACAGACGTTTTGCAGCATGAGCTTTCGTGGGTGAATACCCACTTCTTCGGATGCAAGTGGTGGAAATTTCCAGGGGCAGGTTTATATATGTAAGCAAGAAGCAAGCTAGAGATAACGAGGTTAGTTCAATCAGGGAGGATGAGGCCCTGTTCTAGCAGTTGAGTGAAAACCAAGAGAGGAGAAACTGGTTCTGTAGTTGGCAAGCCATTCACAGTCTTTGTTTAATCCTGAGCTGATGGTGTCAAATTTGCAGATGAACTGGAGCTCAGCAGTTTCTCTTTGAAGTCTGGTCCTGAAGTTTTTTTGCTGCAGGATGGCCACCTTAAGATCTGCTATTGTGTGACCAGGGAGGTTGAAGTGTTCTCCTACAGGTTTTTGTATATTGCCATTCCTAATATCTGATTTGTGTCCATTTATCCTTTTCCTTAGAGACTGTCCAGTTTGGCCGATGTACATAGCAGAGGGGCATTGCTGGCATATGATGGCATATACTACATTGGTGGACGTGCAGGTGAATGAACCGGTGATGGTGCGGCTGATCTGGTTAGGTCCTGTGATGGTGTCACTGGTGTAGATATGTGGGCAGAGTTGGCATCGAGGTTTGTTGCATGGATTGGTTCCTGAGCTAGAGTTACTATGGTGCGGTGTGCAGTTACTGGTGAGAATATGCTTCAGGTTGGCAGGTAGTCTGTGGGCGAGGACTGGCCTGCCACCCAAGGCCTGTGAAAGTGTGGGATCATTCTCCAGGATGGGTTGTAGATCCCTGATGATGCGCTGGAGGGGTTTTAGCTGGGGACTGTATGTGATGGCCAGTGGAGTCCTGTTGGTTTCTTCCTTGGGTTTGTCTTGCAGTAGGAGGCTTCTGGGTACACGTCTGGTTCTGTTGATCTGTCTCCTTATTTCCTCGTGCGGGTACTGTAGTTTTGAGAATGCTTGGTGGAGATTTTGTAGGTGTTGGTCTCTGTCTGTGGGGTTAGAGCAGATGCGGTTGTACCTCAGTGCTTGGCTGTAGACAATGGATCTTGTGGTGTGTCCGGGATGGAAGCTGGAGGCATGAAGGTAGGCATAGCGGTCGGTAGGTTTTCGGTATAGGGTGGTGTTAATGTGACCATCTCACCAGTAACTGCACACCACACCATAGTAACTCTAGCTCAGGAACCAATCCATGCAACAAACCTCGATGCCAACTCTGCCCACATATCTACACCAGTGACACCATCACAGGACCTAACCAGATCAGCCGCACCATCACCGGTTCATTCACCTGCACGTCCACCAATGTAGTATATGCCATCATATGCCAGCAATGCCCCTCTGCTATGTACATCGGCCAAACTGGACAGTCTCTAAGGAAAAGGATAAATGGACACAAATCAGATATTAGGAATGGCAATATACAAAAACCTGTAGGAGAACACTTCAACCTCCCTGGTCACACAATAGCAGATCTTAAGGTGGCCATCCTGCAGCAAAAAAACTTCAGGACCAGACTTCAAAGAGAAACTGCTGAGCTCCAGTTCATCTGCAAATTTGACACCATCAGCTCAGGATTAAACAAAGACTGTGAATGGCTTGCCAACTACAGAACCAGTTTCTCCTCTCTTGGTTTTCACTCAACTGCTAGAACAGGGCCTCATCCTCCCTGATTGAACTAACCTCGTTATCTCTAGCTTGCTTCTTGCTTGCATATATAAACCTGCCCCTGGAAATTTCCACCACTTGCATCCGAAGAAGTGGGTATTCACCCACGAAAGCTCATGCTGCAAAACGTCTGTTAGTCTATAAGGTGCCACAGGACTCTTTGCTGCTTCTACAGAACCAGACTAATACGGCTACCCCTCTGATACTATCTAATAAAGTAGTTTTGTTCAGTCCAAAAGTTCAGTTTGTTGCACAGCTGGCTAGTTTCACAGGAATCAGCATACAATTTTTCATGAGAACACTCCTGTTTCCCAAGATGTCTCCCCAGTGAAAGGATCTGGAGGGTCTTCCCCCCTCTTCTGTTATACTGAAAGTCTTTTGTCTTTATGAACAGAGTGAACCTCTGTCTGTTGTAACATTCCTTTTCTATCTCCAAGTGGTTTCAATTGTTTGCAGTTGTCTCTGATGGTTTTTCCATTGATAGTCTTGGGATGGCGCAAGGCTAGAAAATTGAGCCTGGCATTACATCACCAGCTAAGTAGTGGGGTGACAACTTCCTCATACTTCAATGGGCCATCACCAAGTAATATTGTCCCCTCGTGACTAACTTTAACTCCACTTCCATAACGCATACTTTCAGTATAGTTAAATTATTCCTTAAATATTATCCATACCTATCTCTCAGAATGATCAGCCTTGACAAGTTATGAGCTTTCTGTCAATACCTTACATGTTACACTTTATGGATAAAGAGTTATGGACAAAGGGTATTTTGGATACCCTGCAAAATATGTTCTTGGTGTAGTAAGATCGTAAGCTTTTAAATTAGAGTTGTCTGCAAGGAATAGGGAACCTTTGCCAAAGAGCCTGTGTCACACGTACTCATACAAGTTCCATTTACATATGGGATAATGTGTGAGCAAGAGCTCACCACCATGAGCAAAGGTTGTGCAATCTAGCCTATATAACTAAGCGTAGCACTATTTTTCTTTTGACACAGATCACTCTTATAAGCAATTTTTCTCTTTAAAGATCTGTCCTTGAAAATTTACAACTATTCACTTTTTAATCCCATCTTGCCTCACTTAAAATCAAGTCCTGAAAGATGCTGAGAAGCTGCAACTCACATTGAGCTCATTGTTCAGCAGACGATCAGCACCTCTCAAGACCTGATCCATATTCAGCCTAGCTGTGCCCCTAACATCACTGAGAACCCAGAAGATAGACAGTGCAGCACTTTCAAACTCCCTTGAACTTAGAAAACCTTCTTTAATGTTTTATTTTGTTATATAACAGGAATAATCTGTCACTGTGCAGTATGTTTGCAACAAATGGCTTTTGAGATTGATTAAAGGCCAAGTAAAGATGAATCATTTAATCAATCTTAGCAGCTGTTTACTCCACAATTCATATGTTTATTTAGATTTTCCTTAGTTTCAGATTACCAGTTATCTTCTTTTTAGCCCTTTAATCCACTCTTATATGGAACCTTAAATGGAGTTGGACCCTTCCCTGAGTAGTACATCACCTGCATAGTGCATATAAACATACTTCTGAACCAGACAGTAAATAAATGTAGCACACCAACCAAGGACACAAGGGCAATGAATGTTATTAGAAGCTGGACATCACTTCAGAAGTATCCACAAGATTTGCCATGTTTTCTGTTCAATGGCTGTACACTTCTGAGGTAAATATGTTACACTGCAGGAGAGAGTGGTTTGGCTTCAAAATATGGGAGGGACTCTTCAGTCTTTATAATGAACTTTACTGTCTATGCCCCAATTTATCCATCTATAAAAGGGTATTATAATACAAGTCTACTTGATAAGGGTCTTATGAGGATTAATGTTTGTAAAGTACTTTGAGATCCTGGACTGCAAGGTGTCATAGAGGTGCAAAGTTTCATCATAGACTAGAAGGGAAATCTTTTAGAATCTTGTATCAATGCTGGTTGTCTTAGATAACCTGCAATTTTCTATGATGTGCCCTCTTGTGAAAATGCTCTCATCAAATAAGATCTGCCAATGGTTCTAACCGATCTAACCGCATCAGTATATCATGCCCCACTTTGTTATGCTGTATGACAAATTAGTGGTTTACTGTAGTTCCAAATGTTTCAACATCTCTACCATAATCAAGGGGTTATGACTTACCACAAACAATTATCCACCAGATTCCAGGCTGAAAAATGGCAACTAAAGCCTCAGCCTGAGAGTTGATCATTTTGAAAAATGGAAAGAAATCCCATTGGGATTTTTATGTCAAAAGAAAAGTTTGGATATGGCATCCTTTTGTAATCAAATAAATGAAAAATAGCTTGTTTTTTGTATTATGAAGCCTAGTAACCACCGCTGATTGCTTTGCTATTGAAAAAAATGGACAATGAAAGGACATGAGGTTTTTTTTGTTTTTTCTTTTTCATTGAAAAAATATGTTACTGCATATGCAAATTGAAATTGAATTTGCTACAGAAGTCTGTACATGTTTAGCATGTATACTCGGTGTGCATAAGAGCTGGCTGCATTAAAGTCTCCTACCCATATATAATTAGTAAAACACATGTGTGTTCAACCTAACTTTGTGTGCAGCCTAATTTTAAACTGCCTATCAGTTTGCAGTGTAAATCTTTATTTTGGTTGGTATATTAAATGTTAATGAATGTGTTTAAATTTAAATGTATTCTGTAAACTTAAGATAAGTCATGCATTGGTTTATATAGACATAACAAAGATGGTGAATGTATTAAAAGCACATCGAAGTTAGGGCAAAAAGTAAGGAAATGCTAACTTAATGGCAAAAAGCATGTCCTCTAACAGCTAGGCACCATGGTGTGTCCCTTATTTACTTTTATGGTGCACCCCATTGTGCCTGAGTGTTGGAGGATATATGTCATGTTTCGTCCTCAAGGGCCTAAGTGTGAATTTCCTGTTATTTTTTTCACAACTTTAAAAGTTGTTTCAATGCCGTTTTTGTTAGAAGAACTTTAGTAAAATGTATTTTATATACTGTCTGAGACTAAGCATGACAAATCGCAGCCCCAAAGGGAAATAATGAAGAAAATTATAGACTGAGGGAAAGGAAGGAGGGGCTTAGAGTGGAATGGCTCTTTTAATCTGGGTCTATGGTGCCCCTCATTCTGGAGCAAATTTGCACACAGCCTGTATAATTGGACCCACTTTGTAGCCACAAAGCTATGCTATCCAGTCTTCTACCTGGTACATCCTCCACAAAAGGAAGAATGCCTGGTAGATGTATATAGCCATTTGACTCCAGCCCTACTATTCTTGTTGCCTACAGCACCCTAAGCTATCCAGAATGATGGCACATAGAAAGGCTCTGCAAACCTGGGCTTTCCAGAATGTAGGGGATCACCTTCTGTATGAACTCCCTACATTCTATTGCCTTCACCTCCCATGCAGCAGAGCTAAGGTCTAGGGTCCCCTCCACACATGCAGAAAATTGGAGACCCTGAAAAGCTCAGATTCTTTGGCACTTAAGAGAGTTCATTAATGGTGCAATTTTGTGGGGGGGGGGGAAGTGCTAACAACATATTTAAGCTAGTAGATAAACTTTCTTCCTGAGTTTTCACAGGAAATTTCTTAATTTTCAGTGAAAACTTTTCAGACCATTTCTAAGGTATTTGAAATCCCCTGCCTGTATTTTAACAAATACCTTTGGTACAGAGATTTTCCTCAAGAGATGCTAAATGTAGCAGGGGAAGCAGAGCTGATTAGGATGTCAGACTTTGCTTTGCAAAAATTACATAGCTAACTGGAAAGAGCAAAACTTCACCAATAAAACCTTTCAGTACCAAATTTGGTACAAATGTCTTTAAATGTTGCAAATTTTCTAGAATTATGCTGTCACTTTTGCAACTGTTTTGTGAAATTTTAGAAGCGATTGCTAGTAAGCAAAATCTTTTAAAGAAAGGAATTCCAGGAAAAAAAAAAAGAACAACTAAAACAAAATCTTGCAACACTAAGTTTACCAGGCAAAATGCTATAGAGGATGAGATTAATTATTATTATTAACCTAAGAAGCAATGTAATACAATAACTAAGTCATGGCATGGGTCATCTGGAGACCTTGGTTCAATTCCCAGTTTGGCTCTTTGGGTAAATCATTTTGATGCTTTCAGTTTCCACTCTCCCCTTTTGTGTGCCATTTAGATTGTATGCTCTTTGGGGCAGGGCTCTCTCTTATGATGTGTGTACAGTGCCTAGCACAATGGGATCCCCATCTCAGTTGGGGGGGTGTTATCTCTCAATATTACTATACAGCTAAGGTGTTTTAGAGGGAAAGCAGACGTGAAGCTTGTAATATCTTAGATTTGAGGGCCTACAGGCATCCCATAAATATCCAAACTTTCCAACATGGAATTGAATGTTCAATGTTGTCTGACATTGTATCGTCATCTCTAGTTTAGGGGTAGTGCCTCCAGGGGCAGTCATCCACCAATTGCTCACCAGTTCATAAGCAGTTGGGCAGGCGAAGCATGCAATCTAAATACAGGTCTGTGACCTGCCCTTGGTCAACGCTGTTCATTCCCCTTTCTGATTGGAAGCTTTCTAAATAAACATTTGTGACTGGGCATTAGCACTTTCTTGGCTGCTAAGGTTCTCTTTATTTTTGCTTCGTTCTGCTGGCTCAACAATATGGTGACAACCATGACTTTGACTCCATGACATACAGTGTAAACAGTGGCATCAGACACAGGGAAAATAAAATTAAAAAAAAAAGTCCAGCATCTTTTCTGTGAAATGCCAGCTCCAATCTGTGCAGAGCCAGTGGTAAATTACCCACCTGTTTTCACTTACTTAACATTAAAAAACACTTATATATCATTACACTTTTGTATAATATGAGTGAAAATGAATGCTAGCACAATATGAGGTAAACATCACTAATGTGGTAGAAGGTTGTTTGTACGTTACAATGAGAAGATTAAGTGTGGCACAGATAGATTCAAGTGTGCTTGATTATGGCTTCTTTGAGGCCCAGCTCACAAGTTAATCAAAGAGCCCTTCCCACACCACAGCATACTCTTTGCTTCTTTGTCCTAGCCTGAGATAATTGAGGCACCCACGTTTGAAAATTTGACCTTATTACTTACAAAGGGCCACACTCGGCCTGACTCAAAGCCCACTGAAAGACTCCCATTGATGGCAATGGATGTTGTATTGGGTTCATTGTGTCTAATGGACACAGATCAGTACTGAAGGCTGTAAGGTACTGTGACACCCCAGCGGGTGCTTTGGGAGACATTGAGAAGCACAATGCCTCCTAGAGCTGATGCACAACAATGTGCCACCCCTTCCCAAGGGTGCAGCATGTGCTTCTCTGTATGGCTAGTCCCATCCCCCATTCATTCTCCACCCTCACTGTCATTTCTGGCATTGATCCTGCAAGGTGCTGTGTGCTCTGATGCAGTGCTGAGCACTCTTACCTCCCCTGGAAGTCAATGAGAGTGCCAGGTGCTCAGCAACTTGCAGAATCAAGCCCTTTGCCTGTTGGCCCATAGGTTGGGGTGCACAGAAGGACAGGTTTCTTACACCTGAATCAGGGCCAGGCAGAGTATGGCCAAAATATGCAAACAAAATGGAGCCAAGTGCCTGCTTTAATCACTGCATTCAATATAAGGCTAAGTAGTGTGCTTGGATGCATGACTTCCATTGGCGTCAATGAGAGTGAGGTGTGCACAGCTGAAGGCAGCATTTGCTCCAGAATCATTTTTCTCTGATAACTGATTCCTCAACTTGTCATTACATTTGAAGGTGAAAGGATATGTACGCACGTGTGCGCGTGCGCACACACCCACACACCCACACACCATCATCAATTTATTTTCATTAAATCCATGCAAATTTCATTTCTGCAGGTTGTTTACAAGGTTCCTCTACACCCTCATCACAAAATCTGTCACCATGATTGCCACTAATTGCCACCCTTGTTGGAAATCTCAGTAGAGGGGCCAAAGGTTTCATGGAAATAGACTGAATTACCATCTAAGGCAGAACAAGAGTGAGGCACATTGGCAGGGCAGTGAGGGAAAACTCTGCCCAGCATTGTACCTATTCCACAGATAAATGATTATTCTGGTTGTTATTTATTTAGATAACAGTAGCACCCAGAGGCTGCATCAGGGACCAATTACATAGGACCCTCCCCCAAATAGCATAGAGTAAAAGATTTCAGTTTCCAGGCTGTGTCTTTGGCAACTTTCATAAGTGCTGCCATAGGTCCGCAACAAAACAAAAACCTCAGCTTTGTGGGAAATCCAAGGGCAATGGAAGTTTCAGACTAACCTTCAAGGGAGAAAACCTCTCTGAAAAATGGATAGCAGGTAATAACCAATAACGATAAAAAGTAATTAAATCTCATGCTCCCAGGAATAAACTAATTGGATGCAGGGGTCAGGAAGATATTTTCATCCAGTATGCAGCATTGCACAGTTGACTAGTACATTGTTATTATGAAAACAGGTTTGTTTTGTTTTTGTTTTTTCTGTTTGTTTGGTTTGGGGTGGGCTGGGTTTTTTCAGCTGGTTGGTTTGGCTTGGTTTTCTTTTGTGGTGGCAGGGGTCATTCATTTTTTATCTGACACATCAAGGTTTGGCCCATGTCAGAGGTAGGTTACTGGACTAGATTAATCCAGTATGGCAATGCCAGCGTGTCCATTGGATTCAGACAGTGGGTTACATCATTCTATGCATGCACATCTGCTATCCCTTAGTTGTGAATGTTACTCCAGATGGTAATCAAGAAGGTGGTTTTATAACCCACATTAAGAGGACTGTCTGCTGACAAGTTATGTGTTTTCTTCCCTTGAGTACATGTTGTCAAGATGGATAAGTGCAAATGGTTGAAATTTGGTTGTTAACTCTGAATAATAATAATACTTTGCATTTCTTTCGCATCTTCCATCCAAGGATCTCAAAGCTCTTTAAAAACATTCATTAACTGAACCTCAGAACACCACCATGAAGTAGGTAATTATTGTTATCCTGATTTTACAGACTGTGGTAGCTTTGACACAGTGAAAGTGATTTCCCCACGGCTGTACAGGAAGCAGAGCTGGTCAAAAAAAATGCCAATGATTTTTCACAGGAAATTAAAAACATTTTTTTTATTTCTTCAAGCAAGTGTTGGGGATTTGCAGTGAAAAACTAAATCCAAAAAGGTTCAGTTTTTTAAAACATTTTTGTTTAAAAAAGAATACATTGGTTTTTGATTTCTCATTGAATAACCAGAAAATTTCAACCAAAATGAAATTTTTCCATGAAAAGCCACTTAGGTCAAACAAATGTTTTTATTAAAACATTTTAACCGGTTCTAACAGGAAGTCTGGGCAAAGCTAGCAATAGAGCTCAGTTTACTTTTTCTTAGATCTATGCTTCAACCTCTAAAACAAATTTCCTCTCTGGGAAGGCTTTAACTGTTAGCTTCTTAATGAATGGCTGTGATTGGTTAATATTGGACCAATACGGGTATAACGACCCAGGTCAGTGTTGCTGCTTATTCTAATGTCCTTTGTCCACATCGGGCATTTTTGCAGTCTTTTTCCTCCCTTGATGAAAAGTAAAACTGTTCACTGGCACTAAAATGCCTGTTTTCACACTGACTCTATATTCTCTTTTTTCCCCATCTGTTTTAAAAAGCTCTGCAAATGTGTACTTGAAGGCTGAGAAATTATAGACACCAGGGTCATAATCTTGTGCAAATGAGAGAGCGGGGCTGATGTTCTGGTGTTTCTTTTCTGCTCATTTTCCAGTATTGGTTATTAGATTTTCAAACACAAGACTACACCCTTAAATGATGGGGACATTTTGTGATCCTTACCAAGAATGGAAGACAAATTCTGCTGATCCCTCTGATAAGTGATGTACTGAGGGAAGAGGTAATGAATGAAGTGTGGGTGGCAATATTGCCTGTTCATTTGCTCAGCTTAGCTCCTGATTGTCACTCTTGTGCCTTTGAGCTGCCCATAAGCTTCTGGGGAGAGTAAACTAAGGTACAGCAGTTTAATTATGTAGGCTGCTGTTTACCAGGGTCTCAGCCAAATCCATCAAACTAACTGCACTTTAACCCGAACCAGATTTGATTATGAAGCCAATTTATTGACTCTTTCCCACTTTGGCAAGACATCCTTTGATTTAGGTACACTTACTTACTGATTTGAAAAGTAGCTGTGTTATGACACAATTTATATTTTAAAAAGCAATATTACAGGTAACATATTTTTTTTAAAAAAAGCCCCTTGAACCGAGAATAATGGATACCTGTAAGGCAGTAACTCACTGGAGAGATTTTGCTCAAGTAACTTATAACTATCAGCAGAACCCCCGGGGACTTACCGCTGTTTTTGCAGAAGCTGTTTGCAGTGGAATAAACAGACAAGTGCTCTATATATCATTTTAAGTAAGACAAATAAAGTTCTGTTTCCTTCTTACAACAATGTCATTGTCAGTTATATAAGAATAATTCTGTGTGACTTTTTATGAATCTTTCCCCTGTGAAGGAGTACAGTATTATAAATAAATGTCCTTCTTCAGCAATCTATAGCCAAACTGAAATGATCTCATGCTGAGCAGAGAGATTTGGAAATGCTATGGTATGTGGAAAGGGATATGCACCTTTCTTCCAAAAAGATACCCCCTATCTGTGGCCTCACAGCTCTGCAGGGTGGTGGAGCAATTTGAGCCATTTATCCAAGCCATCTCCAGAGGAGCAG
Source organism: Mauremys mutica (assembly GCF_020497125.1). NCBI lineage: Eukaryota > Metazoa > Chordata > Testudines > Geoemydidae > Mauremys > Mauremys mutica. The sequence goes on from NC_059073.1 coordinate 82,423,941, forward strand.
CCAACGGGGTGGATTTGCATAGTCTTCTTATGGCCTTAGAAGCCACTCCCTTTGTTGTAGGTTCTCCCTAGGACTTCATGGCATTGCCAGGAGACGTGTAATTTATTTCAGATTCTGATAGAGGCAACATCACATCACATGCTTCGTACATGAGAGGATGGAGGCAGAAAGAGCATAGACCACCCCACCCCTACCTTACCACCCACTGCCATTGCTATAAAAAACTCTAAGCTGGTAAAAAAAAACATGTTAAAATTTAATAAAAAGCTGGAAAGTGTTATTCAAAATGTAATTTTAACACATTCTGAAGGGCTTTTAGGGGGAATTCTTTGTGGGGAGGGCTCTTCCTCTCCAAGACTTCCACTAATGCAGCAGGCTGCCTGTGGCAATCCCTGAGGGAGAGCAAATGGGAGAAATAACATTAAAATGGTCGGAACGTTATTTTATAACTTTAAAAAAATATTTGTTTTCCCTAGAGTCTTTCAGGGTTGGTTTGCTCTTCTGGCTACATTTGATCTGCCAATAGCGAAGCTCAGCACAGCAGTGATTGCACAGCTCTGTCTGATATTCCCTGTGTGCCTTGAGCATGGGGATTTCATTTCATACATCATTTCCAGTGAATACCCTTAACACAAAGCAAAGAAGAAATACACACACACACACACTTCTGGATGTATATAAAATAATATGTTGCAAATAGATATATAACATATCTGTGGGGTTAAATCCATGTGATAAATTGCATTTATCATATCCCTTTGACTGTCTTACCTGCACTACTCTGTTTGCTAATCTGTCTCTGCCAGGATTTGTTCTTATGCTCCAAACCTCTGAGGAGCTTCAAAAAGGCTGCCATTTAAACAAACTAAACAACTGCCAGAGTAACATTTCCTCCATTCCCCCAACATGTGGAATCTCTCCTACCCCTCCCCCAAACACCACTGGCTCCAGTTCCAGGACAAACAGCCTTCGATCCTGAATCAGTGACACACTTAAAGTCTGGTATTTTACAACCCACCAAGACTAGAACAAGGTGCTTAATACTGCACTGGAAATGGAATACTTCTAATGCAGCACACAATGCCTTCTGCTCTTGGAAGGTTCTGAGACAGTGGCTCTTAATATCATGATGTTATTAGGTATTGGAAAACTAGTTTAAGTAATTTTTAGAGAGTTCTAAAATTTTACGAGTTATTTTTCTTCTGCCTCTCTGGTTTGTACAATCAATCTCATAACTAAGGGAACCTGGCTTTTTATGTGGAGAGATACAAAATGTGTCGCAATAAAATGTTTTTAAAAATTCGACAGTAGTTTTCTTTAAAATATGTAGGATATACAGAATACATGATGGTGTGCTGTGATCTGATGGATCCACTGGCATTCCCTTGGGCTGCTCTGCATGACTCACTTTCACTGCTTCAGAGTAATTTGGCCATCCCAAATTCACGCTGAAAGTAAATAATCCATAGACAGCTGATCAGAAAAGACTTTAGACCATCTAGGCTGATACCTGAAGTTTGCAGAACTGCTCCATACATCACATCATGTCTTCTGAAGTCTTATGTACTTATCTCTAATATATTCAAACAGCGTATCATCTCCCTGGGTAGCCTATTTTAATACCCAACTGGTCCATCTTAAGAAAAATTTCATGATGTCTAAGCTAAACTTTTTCTTCATTTATTTGAGGCTACTGCTCCTTGTTCTACCTTATTGTATCAATGTAAGTAACTCTCTTCACTAAACGTATTTCTGCATAATAATAATATTCCCTGTGAGTGATCTCTGTATAAACTCAGCTCCTTCAATAGTCCTACATATATTTTATACTCCAATTTCTGTATCATTTTGGTTGCCAATCTCTGCAGGTTCTCCATTTTTAACAACACCCTCCTTATACTATGAGGACCAGAATTACACACAGAATTCTAGAAAGCATCATCCTACACTTCTATAGTGTCCCAGTATCACTTACCTGGTAGAACTCAAGCTCTCTTCATATATACATTCCAAAAAAAAGCACTAGTGTCATTCACCCCCAACATCACAAGGCAAGCACAAATTTTATAGGTTTTCTAAAATAATAATCTCCAATTCTATCTGTCACTTATTGCTTTCTAGATAACTGCCCTTCAGTCAGTAACTCCAAGAGTGCTTTTAATCGTCTCTCCCAAAGTGTGTGACTTTACATTTACTAGTATTGAAATCCCTGTTCAAAGGGCCTATCAACATGATCCTGCTGGATTTTCTGCATTTTCTTTTCATTGTTCTCCAGTCCTCCACATGTAGCATTCCTGAGATGTTGTGAAATGTAAACCTGCAAAACAAGTGGCTAGTTATAAGGCAAGTGATCCTGCATGAAAGGGTGGCCGTGAAAACCGATTACACAGCAAATTGCCCATCTGCACAAACTTGGAATAAGAACATTTCGAAGCTCGTTTGTGGGCTGATGTTGCCATTTAAAGCAGTTTCCTACAAATCATTCATAAAATTAATGGCCACAACTGATCCCTGTTTCTATATTTCCTCTCTCAAGCTCTGTTTGAAAAAAAATAGTTACTCCATTGCTTCAGAAAGCTCATATAGAAATTAATGTTATCTGAAGCAAAGAGAATGGAATAATCATGTTCACATCACCATAAATATTTGGGCCAGCAGTCACACGTTGGATTACTTTATATTCTGCTCTTTAAAACACATTGGTCCACTCTGCTAATGTAGATGTGTGCTGCATAGTTTCTTTAAATAAGGAACTATGTGCAGAAAAGACTGTGTGAAAAATTATACTCTTGTCAATATACTACAGAAATTGCAGCACTAATTTGGAATGTGGTTTAATTGAAGTCTCTTTCTGACTCTGATCTCATGCTTGTTTACACTGGGGTAATTCCATGAGCTTTGGTGAAGTTACTCTTGATTTACACCATGTAAATCAGAGGAGAATCAGGCCCTGTAAGCCTGGGATCACTGTACACCAACCTAGTCTGTGCAGTGGGATGATGCACTGGCACTCACACTGTGGTTTGCACAATGCTTACATTTGATTATCGGTGATTTCCTGTGGGATCATCTTCATGCTGAAAATGTGCTAAACACAGTCTCTCATTCTGGTGCAAAAATGTAAAATTGTTTAATGAAACTTCTGAGCTTCACATTCAGTAACCCTCTTCTTTTTCAGATCCTGCAATCTTATATTCTAAAATTCAGGCTTTCGTTTAAAAAAAAAAGGTTTCTTATGGTATTGAAGATAACTTTGAAATGTGAACTGAGTGTAAACTGATGCAGTCTTGTCTTCCTGAGTCTTGAAACAATAGCTCTGAAAGGTGAGGACTCCCTCAAGTCATCTTGGGGTGGAGGGGAGGCTGCTGCAGCCTCATGATGATAATTTCACATAAACACTGTAAACGATTTCACACTGACCACAGAAGAAGAAAGAAGAGGGATGATCATGTTATGAAGATCTGTACAGTCAACTATGAATGACATCCCCTTTTTGGGATCAGATTTAGATGGAACTTGGATGGTGACCAGAGTTTGGGAGATTACCACTAATTATTCTCTTCCAATCTGACCCACAATACCAGTAAGCTGGGGAGAGAAGCAGAGTCCAGCTGTGCATATGATCTCCACCAAAGAGGGTCAGCAGCAGGGTGCATGATAGCTGGAACAGGGAACCTGGGAACTAGCCGCCAAGCAAGGAAAGAGGCTGGTTAGCAGGGAAGCAGCAGTTGGATGAATATAGGTCTGACCACAGCCTGTGGGGAAGCAGCAGGACTGTGCAAAGACGCATTGGGGGAACACAGGATTGCAAAGGAAGACTCTTAAAGTAACCTGAGATAGACTGCTGCAGTCCAGGTCTCTGAAACACAGGCAATATGGATGGGGAGAGAATCAGTGTGATATACTTGTGTGTCAGATTAAATGGGAGGAGCTGGTGTGCTCCTAAAGAGATATGTATATAAACCACCGATGACAAGCTTGAGCTCTGGCCAGTGGGACTTACAAACCAATATATAATTGCTCCCCAGGAGAGACATGAACTGGAAGGGACAGCCCAGGCACTGGGCCTCAGGATAAACTATAATAAAGAAAAGCCTTCACTGAAGCAAAAATAGCGGTAGCAAAAGGAGGTGGGAAGCTATATGACAGGTGAATAGATACATGTTAGTAACATTATGAAGGTCTCTCTTTAAGATATTTAGTGCCCTCCATTATGGCCAGAAAAATCCCAATCCAATTGCACACAGAAAACAACTTGCCACAGCATCACTCAAGCAGGAATCTAATCATCAGTGGAACTTCATGTTCTATGTAGTCGAGAGGGTCCAAAAAAGGCAGATTTTGAGTAGTCGGGTGATTGAATTTCCTGATTATCCATATGCATATTGGTCATACTGTACGAAACAACATACTCGATGAGCACAAGTGCAGGTTGAATATTTTTCAGCACAGGGCAGCAGTTATTTTGTGCAACCACAGCAAGCTTCTGTTTTACCGCTCTCTGATGGACGTATGCACAGTATCAGTTCACCAGAGAGGGTAATCATTTATATTTTGAATAAAGGTGGTTACCAATAAGGATGGTTACTTGCTTTTAAAAAAAAGGTTCCTTAAAACCTTGTACTCTGAAGACGGATTATAACAATTCTTCATTGTGTGTGTGTGTGTGTGTGTGTGTGTGTGTGTGTGTGTGTGTGTGTGTGTGTGTGTTAGGGTGACCAGATGTCCTGATTTTATAGGACAGTCCCAATTTTTGGGTCTATTTCTTATATAGGCTCCTATTACCCCCCACCCCCTGTTCCAATTTTTCACACTTGCTGTCTGGTCACCCGGGTGTGTGTGTGTGTGTGTTTTCCAGGCTATCATCAGAAGTGACATGGTTTAAAAATTGAAATTCCCCTGACCTGTCTCTGCATAAGCAAAGGGGCTGCATAAACAAAGGGGCTGTAAAGAAGAGAAATAGCAGCTTAGATTCAATTCTATCAAAGTCTGTTGGATGGGTTTTGGAATTCATGTTTGTTAATAGTGGATTATTGTCACTTCTTAAAGTAGACTCATTGCAAACACACATTCAGTGAGGTTGGATGAGGACAAATGAAGACGTGATTTGGCTCACTGGACAAAATCCTTCCCTGGAATTCACCTAGGGATGAATATTGCCCATGGTGTTTATATGCCATGTCCCTGCTGTTAATATATACAGTGGAGCCCTCTAAATTGGTGCTCCCTGATGGAAAGAGAAATGGGCCAATTACACAATCATCCCAATTATCAAAGGCTCCCAGGAATACAGTCTACTGGTAGATAGACACTTTTATTTCAGGAATTGTAAAAAAAGGCATCATACAAAGCGTTAAAATATGTTTTTAAAGCTATGTGCCGCATAATAAAGCAGGAAATTAGCATGAAGAGAAATCAAAAGGTTTCATAGCAAGCGATCTCTGTGAACAGCACCAGGTGTGGCATTTAATCCGACTATGCATGCCGTTTATCCATTGTTTGCACCATTTATCCATGTGCAGAGGAGTCACTGAGATGTATTGCATTGAATCTCTTCCCTAACAATCATCCTAATTAGCATGCACGTCACTTAATTCAGTAGAATCTACTGTATTATATATAAGAATTGAATCCATCCATCATTATTTGCACAGTGCCCAAAGGACACCATAAAAGAACCTAGCGCAGTGACAGGCTCTTTACAGGAACATAAATAGAGAGGATCCCTTCCACAAGGAACTTACAATCTAATGTTAGATGTGGAGCAATGAGAGGGTGTCAGACAGTGCTGGGGAGGAGAAGGGTGACAAAAGACAAGGATTACAGTAACAAGACCACCTGGTGACTTGGTTTTGGTATGTGCGCATCCTGCGCTTCTATTACATGTTATTTTTTATTACAATTTGACTTAATTCTGACCAGCCATATGGCTGAAGTGAATTTTAAGGAGGGATTGAAATGAAGAGTGGGTAGCAGGGTTCGGGGGGTGCTTCATAGCAAAGGAGAGCTTCAGAGAGAGCACGGACGTGGTAGGAGGCAAAAGGAGTATCAGAGCTGGGATTATTTGTGGAGCAGAGAGGCTGAGAGGGACATGGTGGGAGACAGGCTCATAGGTGTAGACCAGGGAAAGGTTATCACCTCAAGCTCCAAGATGAGAACCCTGGTCAACTCTGCTCCTGAGGCATAACAGCTAAAGCCTGTCTGTGCAGGAAACAGGGAGCTAGGGCTTTCTCAGGGGCCAGTCCTAGATTATAGAATGAACTACCACAGGAGCCACAGATCATCACAAACCTCCCCACTAGGGGTGTGCACAATGAGGGGGCAAGCAGTGCCATGGCCCTCCCCCCCAATAATTGGCAGGGTCACAGAGCTCCTCCAGCCGGGGAGAGTGAGTTCCTCTGGTTCTGGGGCCACAGTGGAAGCTGACAGCTCCTCCTGCCCTCTGGCTGTGGTGGGGGGCACAGAACATGCCCCTCCAAAAGCAGTCAAATTTTAATTCTTTTGCATGCCCCTGCTCCCCACCTTCTGTTCCAAGTGCAAGACACATTTCTTCATCCTGCTTTCTCTCATATAAACACACTGTAGTCTGTACACATACAAACAGACCCAAAATCCTACTAAAACAAAATACTTCCCTACACCTTAGGGAAAGGAAATGAACCACATGTGGCAGAAGTTAGTCATATTACTTAATGCACCAATGAGAGGTGCTCAGGGATGACAGTGATGAGGGCAGTACAAGAAGCTATGTAGAACAGAAAAGACAAGGACCTTGAATATGAGGACAATCAGTTTGAACTTGATGTATGGTCACTTGGGAGCCAGTGGAAGAGTGGTCTGTTCTGCATGATAGGCAAAGCAGATGATTTTAGCACAACATTTTGGATAGACTGGAGGGGAACAATGTGGATATCAAAGTGACCAGAGAGGTCAGAGTCGCAGTAGTCAAGGCAGGAGATGATTAAAGCATGGACTAGCAATGTAGCCATTGGGATGCATAGGAAGGGACCGGTTTTGTAGGTACTGGGGAGCAAGAAAGAAGCAAGATTTCATTCCAGCCTGGATGTGATTGTGAATGGGAAGCTGAAGGATTAGTTGAAGATCATTCCTAATTTGCAAGCCTGGCTGACAGGAAGGACAGTGATGTTGTCAATGGTAGAATAGAATGGTGGTGGAGAGGTGGGTGGGGACCTTTGATTCAATCTATGCATACTTTAATTTGATAGAGTTTTCCCTGTAATTTTTTATTTTACTAAATATCAGGGCAGATTTATATGGGTTGGGCATGGTCTGTACTGTATATAACATATTAAAATGTAACACTGCAGACACTGTCTTCTTACGTTAGCACTATTTCATTCTTCTATTCCTAAAAATCATGTCTGAGGAGTATACAACCCCTTACTGAAAGATGTAATGTATATGATGCCACCTTTAGGTGAAAAGAGAGAACAAATATTAGCTTATTTACATATCCAGGGACTTCCAGGAGCTGCTGTTTTCAGTGGCAACAGTGTTGATTTTGAATGTCATGTATTTGTAACAAGGCTAGTTATGTTTGGTCTGACATGGGCTTTGTGTCTCTGATGGATTTCATGTTGCGTGGACTAGTCATCCTGACTTTTGAAGCACCACAGGGCCATCATTATGAAGTACTGGGGGGAATATGCCCTTGCTTAACTTTTTACTGTAGTGTTAAGTCCCTCTCAATGTGGTTGTAAGAATAATGTGTTCCTACTCCTCGTCCTGTCCCCATCAGTGTTTTTCATGTGATTGCTCCATTGGGTTGGTCCATTTTGAGGGAAGGACACCAGTGCAGACTCTGTCATAATGTGGAATGGATAAGTTTGCCATTGCTTAATATATTACAAGGACAGCTGCTCCAAAAGGGTATCTGACCTAACTTACACTTGGAGTTAAACTAAGATGATCCAGACTAGCCCAGAGCTGCCCAGAGAGTTAATATTCCTGGAGGGCAGTGGCTGGACCAGACTGGCTGAGATAGCTAAGAAAGACTTGCTAACAGGTCAGCCCCAAATATCCGGAGCAGACACTTCTGGGGGAGAGGCAGGGAGAAGAGGTTTTAAGTGTCAACTCTATTTGATTTTAACATTTGGAGCCTTGTGATCTATAGAGTCATAGATTCCAAGGCCCGAAGGGACTGTTGTGTTCATCGGCTCCAACTTACTGTATAACACAGGCCAAAGATCTTCCCCAAAATAATTCCTGGACAATATCATTTAGAAAAGATCCAATTTTGATTTAAAGATTGTCGGTAAGAAGAATTCACCATGATCCTTGTAAGATTGTTCCAATGGTAAATTACTTTCACTGTTAAAAATTTACACCTTATTTCCAGTCTGAATTTCTCTAGTTTCCAACTTCCAGCCATGGAATCATGTTATATCTGATAGATTGAAGACCCCATTATTAAATATTTGTTTCCACATAGATATTTATAAACTGTAATCAAGTCACCCCTTAATCTTCTCTTTGTTAAGCTAAATAGACTGAGCTCCTTGGGTCGATCACTATAAGGTATCACTACAGATAGGAACATATATCAAAATGGATTTAGTTAGATACTGGGAACTTCAGAAAACGTGTTTCAAATAAATACGTTGTTTCACTATAATCTGCATATTTGGGAGTGGCTTCAAGGTAAAACATATTGCTCTGTGTAGAGGGGTGAGTAAGTGGCCAGTACAGAATGCCATCTCTTCACATGTGCAAACATGCTTTTTCTCAAATGTTTGCACTGTTAGCCTCACCTGCATAATAACTTTCTTGGCATTAAAAGGGCAAAGACATTCAAAAATAAAATAAGTCTCATGTAAGCTGTTTTGGCCCAGTGCTGAAAAACAAAGACACTTAAACTCCCAACCCCAAATGCACAAGGTGTGGAGTGTAGAGCATATACACATTTTCTCATATTGTTTTTATGTTGTCCAGTGGGAAAGCCCATTAGTCCAATATTATAGCAGCAGTAACTGGGCTTCTGAAGAAACAAATCATTCTGTAGCCAATTAAAAATATATGCTGCACATAACTATTTGTTATTTGTGGTCTCTAACCCAATCTGAGCCTTTTGCTGTGAAAGTTTTTATTATGAAGAACCGAAGAGCAAACGTTAAGGTTTGTATCTGATTTGGACAAGTCTGAAAGTAGAAAGAAAATATCTAAGTCTTTAATTGACTCACTGACCAGATGGAAACGCTGTGATCAGTGTCTGATCAATGTTACATCACCACGAGCTTGTCTAGGAATTATCTATTGATACTTGTTAGATAAGTATCTCTAGTATGTAAGATACTGGAGAGAAAATAAAGAGAAGGTAAGAAGAAAAGTCTGAAAGTGGAAGAAAAGGAGAAAACAAGAGAGGGATTTTCTTTTTTAACAAATTGGAGAACTGCAAGGATAAAAAGTGATCTGGTAATGGTTGTAAAGTTTAGTAGCTACTGTATCAGGGATGTGAGGTTGTTCTGCCAACCTTTTTACTCTGCACGCTCTATGTAGCTCGGGGGCATGTCAGACACTTGTGAGAACTTTACCAGAGTGTTGATGCAATATTGTGTCAGTAACTGAGTGATTTGTTTTTCCTCTGGACATTGATTGTAGAAATTCTTATTACATTTTATAGCTTGCTTGGCCTTAGTATGAGAGTCAAGACCTAAATTGGACCATACATTGGCCTGTGTCAGAATCTACATTGAAATGACACCAAATACATGTCATCATACCCGTGTTTCAGCTAGCTGCAGGAATCTGCCATTGCTTGTCAACTTGATCAAATGCTAGACTTCCTTACATCTTTGCCATGTGCCAGACCTTTGAACAGAATACAATGAAAGCTGTGGAGATATGTCCTGTGATGATACTGCAGTAAGCTGCAGTAAGAAAATTAATGGCATTTGTAGACTAAATTGATTTGCTTCAGCTTATTGCAAAGTAACAATCTCCACTGTGAGCAAAGTCTGTATATGCATATAAATAAAAATTGACACAAAAAATATATAGATCCACTGAGAGGAAAAGAGAGCATACATAACTGAGATATATTTATCCCGCAAGTAAAGAAAGACTTGATAATTCATGAGTGGCAAAGATACAGTTGAGTTATGGAGATATTTTCTCTGGAGTGAGATAAATATAGCATCTCAATTCAGCCCATTATATATTGTGATTGATAGAACCAAATACTTTAAATAGTTTGTTTTTATTTTGAAATATTTAGATACTATATTTGAATTTAATTTACAAACTAACATAAAGTCTCCAGATGTTGATTTAGATTAAAAGAATTACTATTTATTTTGCTGGATTTGTGTCCTTGAAAAGAGAAAACAAAATTGTGTCAATTAGAAACTTGCATTTAGTTAATTGTAAGTTTGTAGTTCACTATTGATTGTCACAGTGACAAAATCAGGGATCCAGAAGGGGACATCAAGCAGAGAACCTCAGACATGCCCACTGCTCCTCAAAGGCATCCAGGGTGCCAGTGGACGTGGCGAGAGGAATTCTGCCCACGGATGTGACTTCAGGATGGATCGGAATTAGGCCCCACAGTCACAGCTTCCTCCTCCTGTTATGGTGGACGGCCAGATTGGCCAATGCCAGGAGGAGGTTGACGAGGAGGTCTCATGACTTCATGAGGCAACGGCTAGGATGTGCATAGCTCAGGAGGTGTGTGGAAAAGTGCAGCCAGAATTTAAGGAAAAGGTTTTGGAGGAGCCAGAAAAGGGGCTCCAACCTGGAGCATTCTCTGTAGATGTTCGCCAGGATCTCCCTCTCGCTGCAGAAGGGAAAGGTGTCTGGGGAGGTGATGAACTGTGCCAGGTACATGCCCATGCTCACAGCTCCATGAAGGAGCTACCAACCAATATCCCTGGTGGGCCGTGGGACCAGGGTGGAATATGGACTAGCCCACCTGGGTTCCTCACCCTCCACGGATGTGAAGAAGTCCTGCCACTTGGTGTTGGGGCAGGGTGAGGATCACAAGTGTATACAGCTGTTTCTTAGATGCGGTTCGGAAGCACACCAGCTGCACACCGCGCAGCTGGCTTAGGTGGTACATAGGGGGTGGCCAGGGAAGCTTGCATGGCAGGGGTCAGATAGTAAGGTCCTGTAGGCCACAGGTAAGGGGCGGGGAGTACCCTCCCTCAGGACCCACTCAAGGAAAACATGAGAGGTAGGCAATAAGGCTGCCCTCACCTCCTGGAGTATGTGTTGGGGGACATGAGAGGTTGAGGGGTGAGTCGCTGTAGCTGAGCGAGCAACCCTGGTCCCACTATGGGTTTGCCTCACAGCTCTAAGGACAAGAAAGAAACAATGAATGGCATGTCTCATATGTGGTTAACGTAAGCAGAAATATGTCAGCGTGTAAGCTGCTGAAAGAGATAATATAGCCAGATATTTATGCTCCTCAAAGTTGTGCATGACACCTATGGAGAGGTGTTTTTCATCTCTTTGACAAGGCAGAAGGAGTTCCATAGCAGAAGAGCACCTTGAATCAATTGTAAATCGTCTGCCTTGTTATCATTCAGCAATCCGTAGTCTTGCAACAGAAGAGACACTATCTTTGTTTTACTGTTTGCACAGCTGTAGATATTATGTCAAACTCCACTAAACCAACTCTGTATAAGGCTCTTTCAGGGTTGCCATCCTAAAACCAGCCAGGGCTCCTGAATGTTGAAATAAAAATGTATTCCTAGATGAAACTTGCAGTAACATTAATTATCTGCCAGTGCTGGTTACTTGTGGATCTGTCCCTGGTGCACCCAGGAGAAGAAGTCTGGAAATCTTTGTTCAAATATGAATACTTTTAAAAACAAACAAACATCCACTTGGCTGCTCTGCTCCCCTACTCTCCTTTCACATAGCCCATTTCAATTAATTTTTATACATTTATTGATCTGTAGGACCAATATTTTATGGTTGTAACGGAAATAGGATAATGCAAGGATGGCCATCTAGTTGTTCTTTATCATCTCTTATACCCTATAGTGTGTCTATAGGACACACATATTTCAGATAGATAATTCTGATACATTTTTCATTGAAATTTCAAATTTTGACTAAGAAAAGGACAAAATGTTTGTGAAAATGTTTGCAAAAATGTTTGCAAACTTTATGTCCCATATTTCTGATGAATAGAGCAAACTGTAAAGGCTGAAACTTATTTGATATAGTATTATCTAAAAGTATAATAAAATTAACTAGCCAGGACAGCATTTAGGCATGTGCTTAATTTTAAATATGTCCTTAAATAACTGAAGTCAATGGGACTTAAGTGCATGCTTAAGTGTTGTCATGATTTGGGGCCTTCGTGATGCATAATTCCATTGCAACTTACAAAAATCAAAATGACTCAACATCCTACTTGTCATAAAAGCCAGCCTAATCCAGAGTATCCAATCAAATAAAAAAGAGGCACATTTTCCCCCTCCAGAGCTCCACTGGGGTTCAGTGGAGAAAGAGGGTTGTTAGGAAGCAGGTTGTGGTTCCCTGATTCTGAGCCACCCTATGCAAGTTAGAGCACCAGGGTCCTTATACCAGTGGAGAACCACCGTGCACCCACTCTGCCCTGTCCCTGGACACGCTCTCTCCCTTTCTCTACAGCACAGATGGGGGAGCAACTGAAGCAGGCAAAGTTCCATTGCACAGTGGCAATTCTCTGTGGGCCATCTCTGGACACAAGCAGACTGGCGAATCCGGCCCATGTTGTTCAGTTACCTTTCTGAACAGTGGCGGATTAATGATTTTGCTGCTCTAGGCCCTGAAATAATTGCCGCCCCTGGCCCCATATGAACTTGTTTTACTTTTTTTACAAATTTGTTTGAACTAAAATGAATCTAAATATCATTAAAATAGTTGAAAATTTACAAGTTTTATTATAAATAAAATTACAAGTACAGCGGACCCTGGCTTGAACGCACATCTGTATAGCATGATTTTGCTTACAGAGCAGGACCACGCATAGATCCAAAACTGAGAACCGCTTAATTTCTTCCTTCCGGTCAGATTATTAACGTTCAGGATTCTCGCGAGTATGTTTACTAAATGGCTTCGTGTCGTCATTGGTAGTTTCAATACGCACTATGATCGGTAGAATCGCGGCGTCACTGATGCCGCGATTACAAAAATGCTGCTATTATAAATTTGCCACCCCTGCAAATTTGCCACCCTAGGCCTAGGCCTTTTTGGCCTAGGCGATAATACGCCATTGTTTCTGAACAAAAAAGCCTTGTTGGCATGATCGGAATCTCCCCAGACTCTGGCAGAATGCTACCATCCAAGGACAGCATTATGATATGTATGACAATGCAATAGTTCTGACAATCTCTCTGCAGGAAATAATGGTGTATTAAAAACAGTTAAAATTATAGGTGGGATTGGCAGCACCATCTCTAGTTAAGATTACCGAGCACTTCCCATTATAATATCCTATTTTCAGCTGTTTATAACGTTGCTGAAATTTTCCATGGTGAGTATCCTCTTTGGGCTGAATTTGTTTTTGAAAAATTTCAGCCAGAACAGTTTAGCCATTTCAAGGAATAGGGAAAAATATGATGTTTGGCCCATGTTTAAAATATCTGATGATCTTTTGTTTGAAATATGCTAGCACCCCCATTCTTTGAAGAAGGAGCTTGCAATTTGGCAGGGGAGCGGGGCTTTTGTGTCACAGATGCACCTTTTGCAATCCCCATGAAAATCTACCCAGATTTGGCCAAGTTATAAGCCTTTGCACATGCAGAGCAGAGACTTGCAAGAGCTTAGCTAAAATCGCCACAGGTTCTGTCCTCACTGAGAGTGCTTGAGCCTCTAACAGCTCCTTGTGCTGACCAGACTGCACATGTGCCATCCCCACAGAGCAGCTGAGCATGCCCCAGGCCAGAGCTATGTGGGGGTCAGAAGAACTTCCCTGTAATGGCTACTCCCAGTGGCTCTGGGCTGGGTTGGGGTTGGGCTCTGGAACTGAGAGCAGGGAGCCTGCCTTTCCTGTGCCTCAGTGGCCCCCTTGCAGGCATCCAGGCAGCACGGAGGAGGAACCCATCTGATTTGATATCACAGGGGACAAAAACTGGACTGGGTTGGAAGGAAAGGGCTTGATTGAGACAAGGAGTCTGGGAGAGGCAGGGTGGAGACTGAGACTGGGAGCTAGGGGGAGAGACTGGGACTGGTTGGGCAAGGAGAGTAGGACGCAGCTGGGAGGGAGAGGGGGAAGAGGACAAGACTGATTGGCACACTGACCAATATTTTCAAATCAATTTCAGGGAGCAGCCCACTTGCCCCCAGCCCCACACACACCCACTGCTAACTCCACTACTATCCTCCAATACCCCCACTGCCTGCCTCCAACTGCTAACCCCACTGGCCCCTTCCAGCCTCTCCATCACCCCATTGCTCTCTCCAAAGCCCCACTGCTAACCACACTGGCATCCCTCTGATCCCACCAATGCTCCCAGTGCCATCCGCTTGCCCCCTCAACTAATATCCCTCATTCAATCTCCCTGCCTCACCTTGCCTGCCCAGTGCCTGGTACTCCATAGAACACACAATGAAGCAAGTAGAGGTGTGGTTCCCACCCTGTGTGGGGACTGCCCTGGTAGGGCTATAATAAACCTCAGCCAAAGGCAGCATTTGGAGAGACAGGCAATTGCACCCAGGGAAGTGTAGAAAAGACTTTGCTGTTGGAAGGGTGTTTGCTGAAAAACAGAGCCACATGGGTTGGTCATGGTGGGGCATTATCCCTTCCTGTATCCCCCTCCCACTGCACCCAAAGGCTTGGGGAGAGCAGGGGGCATGAATCCTTTGCCTGATCCCCAACCCCCAACTACTGTATTGAGTCTCAGGAAGAATGGGCTTGTTCCCCCCTCCCTGCTACAGCCAAGGCCTGGGGGAGAATGGGGCATGACCCCCAACATACTGACTACCACCCAATTACGTGCCTCCACCTCAAACTGCCCAGGAGGCTCTGCACCACCACTGGAGTTCCACACTCCAGATCTACCCCTCTGCCCTGCCATTGGCCACTGAGCCTAGCCAACCCCACCCCTCACACACTCCCATTGGGGGAAGCAGAGCAGAGGTCAAATAAGTTACCGAGAATCTTGTTGTGCGTCAACCACACATGTGCATCATTAGAATATTTGAATTCTTTTGAGGATGTCAACAAACATGTGGACAAGGGTGATCCAGTGGATATTGTGTACTTGGACTTTCAGAAAGCCTTGACAAAGTTCTCTTAAGGCTCTTAAGCAAAGTAAGCAGTTCTGGGATAAGAGGGAAGGTCGTCTCATGGATCAATAACCCGATAAATGATAGGAAACAAAAGGTAGGAATAAATGGTCAGTTTTCACAATGGAGAGAGGTAAATAGTGGTGTCTCCCAAGGCTCTGTACTGCGACGAGTGCTGTTCAACATATTCATAAATGATCTGAAAAAAGGGGTAAACCATGCAGAAGCAAAGTTTGCAGATGATATAAAATTACTCAAAATAGTTAAGTCCAAAGCTGATTGTAAAAAGTTACAAAGGGATCTCAGAAAACTGGTTGACTGTGCAAGAAAATGGCAGATGAAATTCAATGTTGATGAATACAAAGCAATGCACACTGGAAAACATAATCCCAACTATACATACAAAATGATGGGTTCTAAATTAGCTATTGCCATTCAAGAAAGAGATCTTAGAGTCATTGTGGATTGTTCTCTGAAAAGATCTCTTCAATGTGCAGCAGCAGTCAAAAAGCTAACAGAATTTTAGGAACCATTAGGCAAGGGATAGATAGAAGACAGAAAATATCTCGATGCGACTATATAAATCCATGGTACGTCCACACCTTGAATACTGACCCATCTCCAAAAAGATATATTACAACTGGAAAAAATGCAGAGAAGGACAACAAAAAATGATTAAGGGCATGGAACAGCTTCGAAATGAGGAGAGATTTTAAAAAGTGGGACCATAATTTATAAAATTATAAAATTTATAAAATTATGAATGGTATAGCGAAAGTGAATAGGGAAATATTATTTACCCCTTTGCATAACACAAGAATCAGGGTCACTGAATGAAATTAATAGGCTGCAGATTTAAAACAAACAAAAGGAAGTACGTCTTCACACAGTGCACAGTCAACCTGTGGAACTCGTTGACAGGGAATGTTATGAAGGCCAAAAGTATAACTGGGTTCAAAAAAGAATGGGACAAGTTATTGGAGGATAGATCCATCAGTGGCTATTAGCCAAGATGGTCAAGGATGCAACCCCATCTCTGAATGTCTCTAAGGCCATGTCTACACTAGCGAGCTTAGAGTGGCACAGCTGTACTGATGCAGATCTCTCATGTAGCTGCTCTATGCTGACGGAAGAGCTCTCTCCCACTGACATAATAAAACCACTTCAACGAGCAGTGATAGCTATGTCAGCAGGAGAAGTTCTCCCACCAACATAGCCTTGTGCATACTACCACTTATGCTGGTGAAACTTATGTCACTCTGGAGGGTGTTTTTCACACCCCTGAGCAACGTAAGTGGCAGTGTAGGCATGGCCTAAGCCTCTGACTGCCAGAAGCTGGGACTGGACAACAGGGAATGGATCACTTGATTATAGCCCTGTTCTTTTCATTCCCTCTGAAGCATCTGCCTCCAGCCACTGTTGGAAGACAGGATACTGGGCTGATGGAGCATTGATCTGACCCATTCACATGGGTGGCTGAAGCATATGGTTCTGGGTAATGTAGTTTTTAAGCAGGAGACAGCATTATTAAATCAGGAGTTAAGAGTTTTTTGGTGGCAAATGGGAATCTCCCTGACAGTTGGCAAGGAAATTAGGACTGGGATCTGGGCAGGGAGGGGAGGCCAGGACAGGATGGGCAGGGAGGCTGGGACCGGGAGCTGAGGGTTGCTGGGGAGGCTGAGACTTCTTGAGTAATGTATATGCATATAGTGTCATAATGTATACACATAATGGGGCCAGATTAAGTTTACACGGTATAATGTTCTTTTAACATAGTTTGTGTGTGTGATATATATTTATGTATGAATGACAGACTAGCACTTAATAATAAGGATCTGAGAAGCTGTATAAATCCATGCATAGGACCATATTCTGGCTGCTCAGGAAATTCCACTTCTCCTTTCCCGCATTCACCTGCAGAGGGGCAGACAGAATCCCATTACATGCACTTTGTGAATGCCCAGTCCCACCGTGTTAGCAGGCCCGAGCCAATGCTGGGGGTGTGCAAGCTATACCCTGGAAGCAGAGTGGAGCGACAGCACCATGAGTAGTGCTAATCAATCTAAAAATGGAGTTATGGCCTTTTCTCACTCCATTTTGGGAAAGGCACTTAGAATTTAACAACACTTCAGTTCAACAAGGTTCTGTGGAAACTGAAATTCTGAAGAAATTATTCCCAAAGCCTCCAGAATGCAATAGACTTATGCTTCTAATAGAACCTGCTTTCCATAGAATCTAAAAACCATCCTATAGAATTAGAGAATTGTATCCCTTCTAAAGGTTGGTTTAAAAAGTCTACGGGAAGATTATCATTCTCTATTAAATTCCTTCTGACTTTTCCAAGGACTTCTCCACAGCTGGCAGTCCAGGCCTGGTGCTCTGATAGATCAGGGCCAGTGTCACAGCTGTCACTCTTCAGTGTGTGTGTCCCCAGTGGCATTCTGTCCACCTGGTCCTGCACAGGGAGAAGGCCGCCAGATACTGTCCTTGGTGCAATGACTTCCAGAACTCGTTTCCCGCAGCAGTGGCTAGTACAGCCATTAAATAGCCCACAGAGTAGCAGGTATGTATTTCTCAAGTAGACCAGAACTCTATCAATTAGAGGTAATGCCAATGCTACACTATTACATGTCCATTTGTATACACAATGGAGAGCTATTATCACTTAAATTCTACCATGAAAAAAACACCCTCAGCGCTTGAAATTAACAACAATTATGCATATCCTCAACTATCCATATTGAATCAAATAAGAGTTTGAGTGAAACCCACCAAAGGAAAAACATTCAGGAGAAAGGCTGAAATGAAATACTTAACACCCTGTTGTGCCCTGCAGGGATTTCCAACCCGTGGGTGATCTCACTTGCCATATGTGCTGCAACAAAGGGGTGAGTTAAGGATGGTAGTGAGACAGAGAAGGTAACAGCTGCTGAATCCCTTTTGCTAGCCTAGGGAGAATTGATACTGCATGTTGCCAGCTGATTGGCACATTCTTAACCTCTTCTAACCTGTAAAAATAAGAGGAAAAAATGAAGACTTTGGGGGAGGGTTTCCTTCAGAATAAAATATTTCTCTCTTATTTGTCAAGAATAATAGTATGTTAATGTCAAAGTAATTATGAAAGAAACTTATGGAAGAAAGGCCAAGATGCTCTGAATACAATTTCACAAGACTCTTTCTCTTTATTTTCCATTTTTACCTCCTTGAAGAAGATAACTCTGTTTTATACTTTACTGTCTTATTAATGGAATGCATTTTGGAAGTCTGCCACTGTTAACAGTATCAGAAGGATTTAGGGCTGCTGGAATACACTTGAAGATTTAATTCTGCTGACTTCAGCTCTGATCCGAAGTAAAAACTGTAACCATAGATTAAATGTTTAGCACTAGATATTGCAATTGCCGTTCCTTGTCGTAAATCCTTGTGTCTATTGCTGTTTCAGACAGCTCTCTAAGGGCCCTTGGCTTTGCATGTAACACAATGCTCTTGTTGTAGGAGGCTCTTTGCTAGGGGGCCAATACTTGAGGTCTTTTCTCAGTTCTTTCTAGTAAAACTCCCCGTTGCTTAGGTAAAGAACCTTGAGATTTGGCTCCATAAGGCTACTACCCCTTATATAAAACTGTCTCTATACACTCTTGTAATCCTTGCTCTACTGTCAAATCGATTAGGAATTCTCACTTTTTAAAAATAATAAATGATTGCTTCCCAACAAGCATGTTCTGGAGAGGGAAACTCAAATGAGTCTCCTTTAGACATTATTTAATCTCATAGGAGAGCCACGTGTACCAACCCCCTCTGCTGGAACATGTCCTAAGGAAGCAAGCCTGCACCTGCTTTTCTTCAGGTCAGGCATAGACTCTTTTTGCTCATATCGGCTTGGAAGCCCCTAACACAGAAACTGTCAGGGATTCGGGGGATGTCTTGAAACCTTGGCCACAGGGCTTTTCAGAGCCAAGTAGTTCTACTCTACCACCCAGTGACCTGCTAACAGTTGCTAGAATAGACACTGAACTCTGACAGAGGACTACAATCATGAGCTCTGATTGGTAGAACACTGGGGGTCCTGATTGGACCCCAGCTTCTATTTAAACCAAGCACAGAAACAGGAAGTTGTCCATGTAACTGGGTTCCCCAGTGTCTACACCTCCCTCCCTCTATCTGCTCCTACTGCCTGATTCTGATCTCCTGGTAACCTGACTCTTGGTTCGTCCTCTGGCCTGTCTCAGATTCTGACCTCCTGGTACATGAGCTGGCCTGACTCCTCCTCTGAAACTAGCTCAGACCGCCCATGTCCTGTTTGTGACAGAAACCCAAAAAGAAGAGTTCTGATGCCATTTATAGGAAAGAATATTAGATAAGGGAATGGGTACCAATCAATGGGACAGAAGAGGATGGGGGACTGCTGGGGACTCACAGCAACTATGAAATTATGAATCCCTTCCCTTTTGAGTTACCCAAAACCTTTAGCAACCTCCACCCGAGGCCTCTAATCCCATTAGTGGTTCATATAAAGCTGAGACGCACTAGGCTGGTAAGCCGCACTGCTTCGCTGGTGGCTGCTCAGTCTGGATCTCCGGCCCGGTGGTATGCGGCTCCTCAGCTGTCACTTCCTCTTGGGACACAACTTAGCCTAAATCCAAAGTGTTCACCCGCAGCCCCAATCTAACAGTCCCAATACAGTCTTTTTCTGGGGGTCATTCACACTGACATCCAAGGTGTTGAACGCGGTCCTTCTTCTTTCCACTGAGGGCTCCTGTCCATAATCCTGCCAAGATGATGCCCCCCCAACTCTTCCCATTTGTCCTGGAATCCTCCAGCTTCTTGGCTCTTTAAGTGGCTGATCCTCCAGGATTTGGCTGCTCGCATGTGGTAACCTCTGCTGGTTCATTACATAACTAACAGAAGCAAACAATCAATACAAAATTATATTGCCATGAGGAAAATTTACTAATGTAGTAATTCATATGAACACTAGAGTATCCAGTTAAAGCTTAAGGGCTACCTTACTTTCTTAGTTATAATTTTATAGGTCTCTGCAGACTTCTTTTTAGGACTTCAGCAGCCATTGACATTTTAATCTTTGTAATGTGGTCATCAGATTTACACTTGGGTTTTTTCCTATAATGAGCAATTCTCTTCATTACTCATTGCTTATTGCACTCAAATAAAGTTACGATAAGATTGCCTCTCAATAGTCCCTGGTCTAAAACTGTGCCTCTCTCCCATGACCTTGAATAGATACAGTATGGTGTAAATCACAGCCCATAATCTTTTAACGTTTTTCTTCTAAAATGTTAGTGTCATGTGTATAACCCAGCATGTTTTCAGTGCATCCCAGAGTATCAACCAGATTGTCATGTATGAGGACACTGGCACTCTTATTCTTGTAAGAAAAAACAAAGGGTCAAAGTGGTATTTGAGGAGTAAAACTTCAGTGTGCCGACACCAATGCCTGGGCCAGGAACACAGATCAAAGCAAGAGGGTGTTGGTGCTTTAGCCTTTATCACACCCAGATGAAGTGTTAAAATGTTGAGGTCCTTGGGGAAATGGGTAAAGATAAAATGAAGAAAATCACTGGCTGAGAATGATGAGTGAAAGTCCTATGCCCCCATCTTAACCAATATAACCTACAGATGGAGTCATTTCACTGCTTTAAATAAATAGGATTCTCTCTATCTACCTGGGTATTTATACCACACTCATTATCATAGTATCTGAGATCCTAGTATCTGGTATATGCTACCATTAGGATAGTTGGCAAGGGGCAACCCAGAGTTTGAAACATTCAATGTAGATAAGAAAATCATGAATTTCTGAACGCAGGATATGGCCATATATTGAAGGGGCTGCTGCTTGATTATACTCCCTGCTCACATGCAGTTAAGTCCTATTGGGTCTTTTAAGCACTAGTAGCCTTCCTACATTTAACTTGCTTATTGTGTATATGGTCTGTCTAATATTGTCTACAATAAGAACATAACATTTGTTTCGTATGGCAGGGGTAGCCCAAAATACACAGATAAAAGAAACTGCGCATTGATGCACTCAGCATATCCCCTATTCATGAGGAAATTGTAACACACTCCTTACTTGGTTTCCTTTGTTCCTCTCCCATGTGGGCAAACTAGTATTTCATTAATTCTCTTTCCCTCTTACGCTCATGTAGAGTGACACAGAGGGGCTCAGAATATACTACTTTCCTCTCCTGTTACTACGGGTCATATAAAATTGATATTGTAGTCAGTGCAGATGTGATGACTTTGTCATTCATCAGTTCCCAAAATTGGCTGCTTGGCACACAGGATGATTTAAGTAAAGCTGAAGTAATTTTCAAAATTGAAACTTAAGCTGTTTAGTGACATAAGCCAAGAGCCATTTTTCTTAGCACCCCCCCCCACCACCACCACCACTTCCTTGGCTCACATTTGCAGCTGAGCTCTTTTTGAGCCACGTCAATTAGCTCAATTGTACTGGGTAGGAAGAAGGGATAAAAGGGTGCAGTGCTATAGCAGCCTAGTTTCTTCACTGCACTTTTACGCGTACTGTAGAGCATCTGTTACTCTAGGATAATTTCCACTCTATACACAGTTTATATAGGGGTATGGACCTGATTTGCCACATTCTTCTGAACCACACAAACTGACTTGGAAGTGCCTTGGCCCCCAAACACAGGAAACACTCAATGGAAAGGAGATGGAAAGGTGCCCAGGGGGAGTATAGCTCATGTGAGTGAGTTCCCTATCTTGTCTGTCGTGTTACTCCTGATTTTAGGGAGACTGCACCACTGGAATGCATGGCTGCATCTTAGGAAAGGGAGGAACCTGCCCAGCAGCTGTGTCTGGAAGAGTGGCAGAATTTCAATAGGGAAGCAGACGGATGCCTCCTTTCACCTGGATAGGGCTTGCTACACCTTTGACACTAATGTAGATGGTGCAGGTGTAGCATTTCAGGGCAGTGGCTAAGGGCTTATGGGGTGCTTCACTATAACACTATAACATAAATGTCTCAGGGAAGGTTTTTCTTCTCTAACAACCACTTGTTCTCAGTCGTTCTATTTAGGACATGAGAAACAGCCATAAATTCTTTTCTTCGGTATTTCTTTCAAGACAACATACTTCTCTTGCTTTGATTTGCCACAGGCTTACCGCCCAGCTAAGTAGACACCTTCAACCAATTATGAACTTCCAGTACAAGGGTACCTTTTTTTTTCTTCTCGGTACCTCTCATTTATCCTCAATTACTTTGCAGGGCAATATTTGTGAGCATTAGTTCTTAATCTCATATTGAAGTTTGGCCAGGCAGGTAGGATACAAGCTTAAGATACTGTAACTGCCATAAAGCCTAACATTTAAGCTCTGCTGAAGCTATGAATTCTGGGGCACGTTCAGTTCTGTTCAGAGAGCCGGCACAAGGCACACACGGCACTTAAACCTGACCCAGATTAAGTGGGATTTAAATGGAAATTAGAATTCATAATGGCCCTCTGAGTAGGGGTGAGTTTCACCTTTTGTGCATAATTTTTTACACTCTCCTTGCCCAGTTTCAGAGGAAGACTGTTGTTTTCAAGTGCCTTTCAAAAATGATTGACTCCCCTCTCCTATCTATCGTAATTTGGCCTCTGATTTAGTTACCACTGCATTTCTAGATAGCTTGGATACTTCCTTCCTTAAATCCATGTGTTTCTTATTGTACAAAAATAGGCTACACAAATACAGCGCATACCATCCCGTTTTGAGCGGCTACCAACATACACAGTGTGATTACTAGAGCTGGTCAGGAATTTTCTGACAGAATGGTTTTCGCTCATAGAAAGCCAATTCATCAAAATTGAATCCCAGAGAGGGTTTGATTTCACAGTGGCACCCAGGAAGGGTTTCTGTCTAGTTTTCTGCCAGTTTCTCCACCCAACTCCTTGGCAGCCCATCTGAAGGATTTCTAGATTCCAGGCTCTTTAGCAGCCTGCTTGGCAAGCTGACTGGATCCCAATAGCCTGGAAGCCTTGGGAGCCCTGGATCGCAAGCTCCTAAACTCTCTGGCTTCTGACCTCCTCCTCAGTTTGCCTGGAATATTTCCATTTTATCAACAAGCTTTTTTTCCCCCAAATTTTTCTTTCGAAATTTAATGTAGTCTGCATTGGCGCATTGCCGTGAAATGTTTCACTTTTGATGAATAAACATTTTCCAGTGGAAAAACATTCCATCAGAAAACTTCCGACCTGCTCTAACTGCGATACCTATGGCAGTATCTCTACTAGGGACGGGACACTTGTAACTATTGAGAGAGCCTATATGAGATTCTTTTGGCCTGCCTAGTCAACCACACACACTCACCATTTGCCAGGAGGCTCTTTTATGTTTAGAAATGTACTGGAATGGTTATCTGCTCTCATGTGAGGTCTGTATGATGGTTTAACTTAACTTTATTTCTGCTAGGAGTAAGTTTCGGTAGTAAAGTACATAGTTTCCTTGGGTAGTTTGGTTGTTTGACTCATCCCACATTTCCATAGGCTCCACCCCATTTGTGTTTTATGAAGATCCTGTGCATGATATTAAGTATGTATTGTAAATATTGGTTTTAGTTTTTACTCAGGATTTCAGCTTTTGCAGTAAAATGCTATGTTTTTTCATACACAAGCCATAGGAACATAGATATTGGTCCAGATTCAACAAAGCTGGTGCACAGAGGTGTAAATTACACCTCTCTGCACCGTGCTCAGCCCCTGTACTCGAGGGACAGCAGGTGGTTGCTGCAGACCTCCTTCTGGGTTTTCTGACATAAGGAGTTGATTTAGTTTCCAGCTGAGGCTTCATAAGAGCACCACTGGAGGATGTTCTGAAGGAATATGCTGAATCGACCAGCCTGGCCATGCCCCCTTGCTATCCAATTGCACTTGCTTTTTGAGTTGCACTGCCTAACCTCTAGCCCCAAGGTAAGGTAAGGTTGTGGCCACTTTGTGCCACATCCAACTTCTCCCAACAAACTTTCTGCATCTGGGTTTATAACAGCAAAAACCAATATAAATCCCATGTGAATCTGGCCCATTATTGGAGAGAAGGAACAAGTAACCCAAGGTGAATGGCTCAATATGTAGTTACTTTAAGCACCACTCTTGTAATTTTATAAATAAATATATGCACAGTATTGCCTCAGATCATTTGGTCTGCCTGGCCTCCCCACTCTACAAGACCAGTACGATGGGCAGGAAGTGGTAGTTTTAAACCATTTTTATGTTCCCCCAATCCCCAGGTCTGCTG
Source organism: Mauremys mutica (assembly GCF_020497125.1). Taxonomy (NCBI): domain Eukaryota; kingdom Metazoa; phylum Chordata; order Testudines; family Geoemydidae; genus Mauremys; species Mauremys mutica. The sequence goes on from NC_059073.1 coordinate 82,448,433, forward strand.
AGGGCCAGTTTGGCCTATAGCACAAGATAGAACAGCATCAGCATTGCTCAAATGTATGCCTGGCTGAACCCCACCAAAGGACCTTTCTGGCTGCTGGGAACTGACAGAACAGAGCAATGTTCCAGTCCTCTTCCCATGGCCAGGTCCCACCATGGCTCTGACATGCCCACCAGGGACTGAGGTGGGAAGGGTAGAAGTGGCACAGGTTAGGGCTGGTGGTGCCACTTGGGGATTCCTCTGAACAAGGAGAATCTCCAGGAAGTTGGCTAAATCTATACAGAACCACAAAGGGTATCTCTACACTAGAGCTGGAAAGTGTGACTCCAGCTCAAGGAGGCATACCCACACTAAGGGTATGGCTACACTTACGAGTTGCAGCGCTGGTAGTTTGCAGTGCTGGTCATCCAGCTGTGTAGGAACAGCGCTGGTGTGGGGCCACACTCACAGCTACCAGCGCTGGTGTGTGGCCACATTTGCAGCATTTGCAGCGCTGTTGGGAGTGATGCATTATGAGCAGCTATCCCAGCGTTCAAGTGGCAGCAACGTGCTTTTCAAAAGAGTGGGGTGGGGGTGGGGTGGGGTGTAGTGTGACAGGGAGCGTGGGGAGAGAGAGAGAGTGGATTTTTGGAGCCAACACTGTGTGTTAGCTTCCTGCCTTGAAAAAATCAGAAAATGTTTCCGACCCCTTAGTCTTAACTCTTAATTGCAAACAGCCTGCATCTTCTCTGTCAAGCAAACACTCACTCCCTGCCTGCCTCATTCACAGGGGTTATCTCATTTGATTGATCACAGCAAACAGGAGCTGTGTTGGTTTTTTAGATAAGCAGCTCCGTTAGCAACGAGCCGGAGCTCCGAGTTCACAACAAAACAAAGAGAGGCTGCATAACAAAACAAAGAGAGTAATTTAGTTAAAAGCATTCTGGGATATCTGCTAATACCCTGGAGGCCAATAACAGCGCTGGTGTGTGTCCACACTTGATGAGCAGCGCTGGATCACCAGCGCTGCAATGCTTATTCCCCATGCAGACCCAGGTGTACGGCCAGCGCTGCAGCCAGGGAGTTGCAGCGCTGGATGTGCCCTGCAGGTGTGGACAACTTACTAATTGCAGCGCTGGAAAGCCTCCACCAGCGCTGCAAATCTCCAGTGTAGCCATACCCTAGGTCTGATTGAGCTAGTGCACTAAACGTAGAAGCGCAGATGTGAGCAGCAGAGTTCAATCCCATCTGAGACCATCAGTACGGACAGGGTGGCTAGCCCCTCCTGCTGCTCGTGCCTCTGTAGCTACACTTCTGTTTTCAGTGCACTAACATGATCAGAGCTAGTGAAGATATGTCTCCTGCAGCTGGAATTTACACTTTCCAGTTCCCATGTAAACATACCCAGAGAAGACAATATCAGGGCCAGTATCTGTCCCAGTATTTATAGGAGTGAGCACTGTGTGAAGCTGATGTTTTAATTTCTCCACCTTCCCCATTTCATTCAGCGGTTCAGTGCAGGAGCGTAATCCAAAAGTGACCCCCCACACACACACCTCTTCTCCTTAAATTAGGGGGCTTTCTTGTAATAATTTCCCTAATCAGTTGTGGGATGTGCCCACTGAGAGTAACAAATGATTATTTGCTTCTCTCTTTTTTTGGCTTTGTCGTTCTGAGATAGTTTGTAAAATTATCTGAAAATCAGTGTTCATTGGTTATGAAGCACCACTAACCTTGAGCAGCATTTTTGTTTACACTGAATAGCCTTTGCTATGTATTAGCCCAGTTCCATTACAAATTCAAATCCTGTATATATATTGTTCATGGCCCTTTGTGTCATCAGGAAATTAAAGTTTGCAGCTGGCCTCTTCATCTTAGTTAATCATGCGAATACAAAATCCTTAAAGGTCCACGCAATGGTCCCTGCGGGGGCCCCACTCAGCACTTCTCTACAGCGTGACATTGTTTTTCAGCTGTGTTTTTTATCTTCTCCCCTCTTCTATTCTGAGCTCCTGCTGCTTTTAGCTTCAGTAGCAGACTGTCATGTGGCACTTTATCATGGGCTGTCCAAAACTCCACAGTAACCATATCCCTCTACCATGCAAGGCAACCTGCTCAAAAGTTTAAGAGGCTAGCTCTTCTATTCTCAATACAGCATTTGTCCATGCTCAGTGTCTGTCTCCTTTAGGTAGGTTAGTGTTGTATAGGTAACAGTCCTCTGTATAATTTGCATTGTTTTTCAGGTCATAGATGCAAGTTTGCAGTGTGATACTTTCAAGGGTATATGTCACACTCCTATATTTTGTGTGCTGTGTTGTACATAGTAGCTGCTTGTTTTCCAAGAACTGGCTTTCATTATGATAATAAATCATAGATTTTCTTCCAGGTGATTTTAACACCCAGCATCACTTTCTCCAGGTCCTGGATGTGTCCTAGATTTGAGTTTCCTTAGGTAATTTTCTCTATTGGCTTTACTGATCCTGTCACAGGCTGATCTGTAGTTAACTTTGTCTCCTCTTTCAAGACTTGGTGTGAAACACTTAGTCAATACCTCATTTAAAGTGTGTGTGTGGGGAGGGGAATCCTCCCTCGTCTCTTCATTTTCATTTCCTGTACCATTGTGTTCTAACTTTCTCCCTGACTGATTTCCACTTTGTGTAGGTGAACAGAAAATCTCTCTGCATTTGTTTTTCCTAAAACAGCTCCTTTAAAATTTTAATTAGCTTTTCATTATCCTTTGATACTTAATGTTCACATGGTCATGTGGGACTTAATGTGTTTTTTTTTTAATGTTACGTTTTCTCTTCCTTGTTCTTAGATCCATTTTGTCATTTTAAAGATCGCAGGCATTTTTTATAAAGCTCTAATCTTTTGGGCCTTAATCCAGCAAAGCATTTAAGCACATGCTTTAGTCTGTATATATGAGCAGTCCAACTGAAGTCAATGGGATTAGTTAGATGCTTAAAGTTAAGCATGTGCTGGGCTGGGGCCTTGGAGAATGAAGCTTCCTAAGAATTAATTTGCCTCCTGGGCTACACAAAAGATTGCAGACCAGTGCTCCATTTAGTCTTATGCCTGTACCCAACACAGCCAGAGTACGACATTTTAGAGAAAGGTCTAAAACCCCTAAAATATGCAATTTTGCAATGTATTTTCGGAGGACACATTTATTTTTCATGATTCATTTTAATTTACTGCAGGTATTTGTGTGATGTCCTAGGTGTGCATAGCACTTTACAGACGTAAAAGAAAGGAAGTTCCCTGCCCCAATGAGTTTATGATCTAAAGGATACATAATACAGGCAAAGGGGAAGGGAGCCAAAATGGATACAGTAGGAAAAAGTCAGATGAGTAGCACTATGAGCCTGGTTTTGAAAGCAGTTGAGCACCCTCATTTCCCAGTGATTTCAGTGAGAATTGACAGTGCTCAGCTCCTCCTGGGAAGTTCGGAGTGCCTTGCAGGATCAGCCCTTGGCTCACTTATGATTGGCATCTATCTGGTGTGACAAAGTTCCTCCTCTACCTTGGTGGGTCCTGCGCTTATTGGCAGATTTGCTCACCTCAGTGATCTTCCCCACAGTCTGGATCAACTCCTCCTGTGTCTGATCAGGAGTTGGGAGGTTTGGGGGGAACCCAGGCCCGCCCTCTACTCCGGGTTCCAGCCCTGGGCCCTGTGGATTGCAGCTGTCTATAGAGCCTCCTGTAACAACTGCATGACAGCTACAACTCCCTGGGCTACTTCCCCATGGCCTCCTCCAAACAACTTCTTTATCCTCACCACAGGACCTTCCTCCTGGTGTCTGATAACACTTGTACTCCTTAGTCCTCCAGCAGCACACCCTCTCACTCTCAGCTCCTTGCGCCTCTTGCTCCCAGCTCCTCACACGCACTTCCTCTCCTCTGGCTCCTCTCCGCCTGACTGGAGTGAGCTCCTTTTTAAACCCAGGTGCCCTGATTAGCCTGCCTTGATTGGCTGGAGGTGATCTAATCAGCCTGTCTGCCTTAATTGGTTCTAGCAGGTTCCTAATTACTCTAGTGTAGCCCCTGCTCTGGTCACTCAGGGAACAGAAAACTACTCATCCAGTGACCAGTATATTTGCCCTCTACCAGACTCCTGTACCCCACTGGTCTGGGTCTGTCACACTGGTTACGTCTCCTGTCTCAGGTGAAGTGCTCTGGGGCCAGTCACAGGGAGGAGAATGGGATAGGAACCACTATGGTGGCATTTGCCAGTCAAGGACTCTGATAGGCAGCTGAATTTTGCCAGTGTCTGGATTTGCTGCACCAGGGAACCAGTGGATGGGAAATTAGGGCCTGGTAACTTTGTAGTGGAATTTCATTGCTGAACTCTTCTCTCCCCAGTGCACCAAACCTTGAGGTCCTTACTCCATCTTCACTCAGTTGTTATGGAATGAATAAACACAAAGTCAACTACTAAAGGGCTTAGGATTTAGCCTGAACAAAGGAGTGGGGGCTCACTGGATAAATGCCATGGTAATCTAACAGAGGGAATAGATTATGCTGTTATCACCAGGTGTGAACAGGTGCTCTCTTACAGAAAATGTATCATATACTTGATGCAATGGACACACCACGCTGCTTTTTCTAGAAGTCATGACGCCAGATTTGTATTTATAGTAAGGCCCTTTTGCACCCATTACACTTATACCTGTTGTAAGGTTCCTTTGCACTGCCAGAACATTGTAAGTATGAAGCTCTTCTGCTTAAGTTTTAGAAGTAATAACTCCTTCTGGCAGCTGTAGTATTCTTTATTTGTACTGAGGTAGCACCTAGGAACCCTACTAATGGACCAAGATCCCATTGTGCTAAGCACTGTACAAACACAGAACAAAAAGGTCCCATAACAGACCCTTATCCTGTTCTAGGGACTGGCTGCTAGAGGTGAACAAAGACTTGATTATTGTGGATGTAGTGTATAAGAATTGGGTAGTTTCCCTTTAAATAATTTGTGAGCCCTCCAAGGGTGCTCACTATGTTCCATATTTCAGAAGACACCAGAACTCTGCAGTGTGTACGTTTAGCTAGGCATTGCAGGTTCTAAATGATTAGCAAACACAGTTCTTTCAACCCCGCCCTCCCTGCATGGTTCCTTCATGTTAGGTATGCTGTGTAAAGAGCAAAAGACACAACAGTGGGTTACATATGCACAGCAGAAAGTTCCCTCATGTTTGTAGTTACAGTACTTCCCTGTACCCTACATGTTTTAGAGAGTATCATAGCTAACTTCTAAAACCTGTGTGTTCTGCCGTCCTTATATAAGACAGCAGCCTGCAATTTCATGTAAGAACTGGAAACAAAGGGCCTAACCCTGCTCCCACTGAAGTCAAAAGTAGTTTTGCTACTGACTTGAGTGGGAGCAGGATAGGGCCCACAGTGGCAATAAAGATTTCAGTGTAATTTGGAAAGGATAACATTTCACTTCCCGGCCTTGTGATTGGGTGGAATCTTTTTCTTGTCACATAACCCTAATTAATTTATATTGTGTGCGTCATGGGGGAAGATGAGATCCAGACAGAAACCTTTGTAATGGGATTTTACCCTGAGCCAGGCAGAAATAATTAGCTAGATCCATCTTTTTCAGTTTCAGTTGCTGTTCCTAAATGATTTATATTAGGAAGGTGAAATCATACACAGTCACACCTTGTCTCTACATGCTTTTCTTATCTCCAGATACAGAATTAAATTCTATACTCTGTCTCCAGGAGAAGGGCAGAACTAATATCAAACTCATAGACATTCTGAGCTTGCTCATTCTTTATGCCATTATCTCCACGCTGACTGCTAGACAACATATGCTGCTACATTTGAGCGTTCACATCCAGTTTTCCTATCTATTTTGATTTCTGCATGTATATGCTATTGGGGGATGTTTCGGTGTAGTATGTAGGGAGTTAGACTCTACTCCAGTTAACAAAACTGAGAGCTGAGTGTAGCTCCCTAAGTACATAATGTTCAAAAAATTTACCCCATTATACCAGAATTGTGGTTATTTTACACACCATTGGCACCAACATTTTGTTTCTAATGAATACTTTGTCCTCCCTCTAGCTGGGATAAACCACACCAAAACTCTCTCCAAGGTACCATTTCTCTTTATTATGCCTGATTTCTACCTCTTTCTGTCTTAACTGATGCTGCCCCAGCAATACAGATTTCTCTGCTCATTTTAGGCCACTTCCCAATCCCTAACCTACTGCATCTCATTACAACCTATAGCCTTTCACCTCTCCCAGTCACCCATGATAGGATCCTCATTGTTACATTCCAAGGTAGCCATGTTAGTCTCTAGCCACAAAAACAACAAGGAGTTCGGTGGCACTTTAAAGACTAACAGATTTATTTGGGCATGAGCTTTCGTGAGTATCTAAAGAAGTGGTTTTTTTACTCATGAAAGCTTGTGCCCAAATAAATCTGTTAGTCTTTAAGGTGCCACCGGACTCCTCATTGTTTTTTATTCCAAGATAAGACTGTCTAATTGGCCTTATATCTCTTAACTTTTGTCCTTGACATCCAGACAATACTTCTAGTCTCAGGATGCTTTCCGCTGAACTTCCTGTCAATATAAATGCACTCAGGGAGTCTCTCAGTCTTCCAGTCTATTCCTTCCCCCTTCCCAGAGCTTCCCCTTGCTTTACCATACTAAGCAATTATTCTTATTAATTATTCCAGTTAACAGTAATTATCAGCAGTATGCACCCTCTGCCACATTAATAACATAGATCTCTAGGTCACTGAGGAATTGGCTGGAAAGATTCACTTTGCCATTTGGATTGGCCAGCAGGACAAGTTATCTCTTTTCTTCCCCGCCCCCCTTTCTGGGATTTCAATTATTTCCAATCACTACACACTCTAGCCCTGTTTGACAGTTGGCTAAAGTGGATGCATTGAGAAACTGGAACTTGGACAGTACTGGTTAATGTAGAGGCAGAGAGTGAAAATGATTAGTGAATCAGGTTTCAGAGTTTAGTCTGGGATTCTTGAACATACAATCAAAGTCTCCAATCTAGAATCTATATTTAATTTGCATTTATTTATACTTATGAGCCAAATACTGAAATCTCTACTCAGACCCTGATCCTGCAATGGGCAAATGTTCACCACAGGATTGGAGCCTTCAGTGTTTTTCAGTCCTTCCTCAGGTGCAGCTTCCATTGACTAAAAAACACGTAATGATTTGGCCCTATTTTGCAGTCTGTAATTTGTTGAGTTTTATATCTCACTGCAGAAAAGCATTGCTGTTTTTAAAATTATATGCTTCTTTAGTACAAGCAAAAAGAAAGGAACAAAGACAAAAAAATTTTTTAAAAACTGTTGCAAAATGAGATAGTTAAAAATAATTCATTTTATTTACCAAAATTGCTTACAATTTGTCTGAGCTGCAAAGTTTTGTAATGGCTTTATAGTGAAAATAGAGTGCTCTGGCTAAATTCCTTCAAAACTCAATAAAGCAGATGACTGGGAACCATAATAGAATTGAAGCTGTCAAGTGCATTTGCTTTTTTAATGCTAACATGTTTTTGGTTATTAAGAAACAAAAACCAAGCGCTATATGAGCAACATAGCTTCTGACAAGGGTATTGGAACCCATCTGGCTCATGGTTCGCCCACTTTTTATTTTTTTATTTTTTTTTTAGCCTGAGCTTATAAAGTTGTAACGCTGTAGTTTACCTTCTGGCTTCTGCAATTGCAAACTGGCAGTCAGTGTCCAAAGGGCTGCCATGTAAGGTGTGAGTTTGTGAAAGATAAAATGCATTATTGACCCAGTACACACAGCACATGCCAGCTGCAGACATACTGGGTGAAGGGAAAGCTTGTATCGTTGTCAAAGTGTTCCTGCCACCAGACTCCAGCTGGTTCCAAATGAGCAGCTCTAGACATAAGCCAGTTTTCAATGACAAGAGATGAGATTGAATGTGAGACTCCATCATTTTAGGGGTGATACTATGTATTATTTAAGGAAGTTATACAAGGCTAAAATAATATGCCAAGTACCCTTCTTTAACAGTGCAGGTACTCTCTACATACCAGATTCATCATTTAAAAAATCATGACATAATTGTTGATGATACCAGTGATTAAAAAAACCTCAGTCCTTCACAAATTTCGTTATATAAGCTTCTCTAACATTGGGGGAATTTGTGCTCTCAGTGTGCTTCATTAGCGTAGCTTACCAGCACAAAAACTGGCTGTATTGAGAAAGATTGCACCATTATCAAATAATTAGGAGTGCCTTAGCAGGTGCATACACTTACCTTTGTAATTAAATCCTTGTTAAAACACCAAAATCCAGAGACTTTAAATGGTTGCCTGATCCCAGAGGATGTAGCCCAGAAAGTTATTCTATAAGGTAGACATCATTTGGGAGCAGTGATATTGAGCAGAGAATCTTTGCCTCCTGGGATGTTTACAAAGCACATCTGCACACATCATGAGATGCAATAAAAATTGCAATGACAATACTAGGCAAACACCTACCATACCAGAAACCAGGCAAGCCAAGCGTGAGACTGCATGGAATCATATGCTACACAAATGAGATTTTACATTTCCACTGTTTGCAAATATACAGACATATCCCCAATAATAATGATTATAATAATTAATAATTATTAAATGTTTGGCTGGTTTACTATTTGCTGCAAAGGACTGTACAGTAGAAAGACCTATCTGACTGCATTCCTGAAGTTAGCCTCTGAAATCTTACCAGAGTGGCACAAAAAGTTAAAATGGCTGCATTTTCAACTATTTTAGAAGGACTTGAATGGTAAATAAAACTGTAAGGTAATCATTATAGTCCCAATCCTCTCACACAATCTATAAAATCAAATCTCTGGTATATTATAGCTATGTTTTCGTATACGTATGTCTATACATTTAGAGATAGAAATATGTCAATGTCAGTAAAAAATACCAGCGACAGGATCTGAGGATATATCATAACAAATTATTTTCATTTAGTTAGCACTCTTATTGTCGGCACCAGAATTGATCTACCTGATGTGTGCATAATTATTTAGTTGCCTGGAGGTAGTAGTTTTTTCACCTTAAAGAATATAATGGGTATCTCTTATTACTTTAGCTGGCTACCTACATTCAGCTCCCAAGATCTACAGTTTATTGAATCAGAAACCTGATCCAAACTTTGGTTTCAGAATGCCATGGGGAAAACAATATAAAGATGATCATATCTCTCAAGAAGATTGGAACAACATTCTTCTCCAATGCTCAAAAGTGCTTCATGGAGCAATGTGCCAGGGTCCTTCCATATAAATAACTCACATTTAGAGCTGGTTGGGAATTTTCTTTTTACCAGAAAATGACAACTTGTCTGAACTGAAACTTCACCAGAAAGGATCAGTTTAGTCAAAACTTTAATGGGAAGGTTTCTCAGGTCCAGGATGGCATTTCTGGTCAAAACCAGATAGAGACAGAGCACTTTATTCACAGAATCTACAAGATTCCTAGATATGTTGACTTAAGCCTAAAGATGTAGATGAAGCACTGACAAAAATATTCTCATACTTTTGATGTGGGGTTTCTATAGAATAGCCAATTTCTGGAATGGTGTTCTTAGACAAATAGAGTAAATCCTTGAAATCAATTTAGACATCAGTGCTGGTATTGAAATTCACCAACTCTTTACACTGTTTGTATTAATGGGAAAAGAGATGATTCCTCAGGATAGCACAGGCAGCCAAAAATTATATTGATGGATTGCAAAATCAAAACCATGGTATATATTGATGTATAGACTATTGCCCTTCTGGAAATAGCTAAATATGAGAGAACTCCCTTTATTGGTATTAATAAAATAGACATCAATGATCTCATGTGAAAACTGTTTGTGGAGTAGTATTGTGAATAGCTTGCATCTGGGAAGGCCTTCTTTGCACTTGCCCTTAACACACGTTCTTGTGATCTAGCTATGACTGAGATTTAAGTATGAACAGCAACAAGTGAGGTGCTTCTTTTATAGCATTCTTTTATTTTGTTTGTTTGTTCTTTTCTCACCCAAATTCATTTTCTTTCTTCTTTTCTTGAATTCCTTAGTGTAACTCATATGTTGTTATAATTTTGTTTACTTACCTGATGTAATCCCTTGATACTCAATTTTCTACATTCTATAGATAAGTATGACTTTTTCTGATTTGAAAATTCTATGAAATGTTAATGAGAAAAAAGAATAAATAAAATACAATCCTCTTATTCAAAGCCTTCTTATCTGTGCAACTGGGATGCTAGCTCTCAATGATAGCAACACTGGGCGTCCCATACCTAACTTGTAGGTGCTTGAAGATCTCTGGGATCCACCTGAATTAGGCATCTAGGCTCCCTGTACAATGAATGGAGAGAGATAGGCACTGAGAATGGGATCCACAAAAGCCAGCACACTAAGCGAGGGGCCACCTAAGCTAGCCAATGGGAGATGCTAAGAAGAGGGGTGTTTTCTAAACCCCACTCCCCTCACAGAGCTAAGCACTTCAGTCCAGACTGCAGGGAGGGTCCTATCTCAGCTTGTGATCCACAGCCAGGAACCCCTCTCCCAGAGCAAGGTGGTTTAGGCACACAAGCCATTTCCTGTAAGAAATGGAGGAGGTGGCAGGAGCAGCTCCCTTGTAATGTTTAGTCCAGTGGGTAGAGCACTCCCACAGGACGCAGGAGACCCACCTTCAATTGCCCCCTCTGCCTGTTGAAAAACTATTTGGAAAAGGACCTCCCAGCACTCTGAAGAATGCCCAAATTACTGGGCTCTGGGATATTCTGATGTGGGGCTCCCTCTGTCATTCCTATTGAAGCTGTTCCACTGTGGATTAACAAAAAGTCATTGCAGCAGGGGGACTGGACACCAAATGTCCACCCCCTCTACTCCCATTTGGATGCCTTAACCCTCAGGCTATAGAGTCAGTCTCACTCTCTTTCTCTGGCTCAGTGATTATTTTAGTATTTGTACAAAGTGCTACAGCTTCCACAGGAGAGATTGAGGAAGTCCCCACATCAGATTGTCCCATAGCCCAGGGGTTAGGGCATTCTTCTGTGAAGTAGCATTTGAACAGGCGTCTCCCTTCTTCTCCTCAGGCAGTGGGGCGGGGGGGACGGGACTTGAACCTGCATGAGTGTTCTAACCACTAGACTAAAAGATATAAAAAAAGGCAGCTCCTCCTCTTGGATTTTGAATAGTGTGCCTTTCGGATCAGGCTCCACAGGCAAGACAGGCATTCTCCTGCCTAGTTTCACCTGGTTTGTGGATCGTGCTGCAATTTAGGTGTGAGCGTTTTCATTTTTAGAGTGAGGCATTGTGCACAGAAGCAGGAACGTAGGCACCTAAAGAACCTTTACAATGAAAATGTAGGCACTGAGGGAGTGAGTTCAGGTGCCTACAGGGCTAGGCAGCAGCCATACAGGGATTTTGTGGGCTGCAGTGGCACCTAAATTTGAGGACTGGGTGCCAAAGTCCCTTTCTGGAGCCTGCATGAGAAGACCCTCATAAGCTACTTCCTCCTAACTTTTTGTTGGTGGGAAATAGGATAGATAGAGTGGAGAGGGATGTGAGCAGCTCAAATAACTTTTGCATTAATATTTGCTATGTAATGCAGACAAGAAATCAAAAAATTGAAAGAAATGGGTAGCAACAATGGCATCATAAATCAACATCTCACAAAAGTGTGCTACTGCACTTAGCGGAAGAGCCTAACATTTTACTATTAAAGTTCTATTTTGACAGACAGGCCTACAAAATACTTGGGGGTTGGATAGTTCATGGTAACAGGATTACAAACCCTTTCACTTCTAGGTCATTGGCTCAAGTTGAGCCCCAATGACTAATGAAATGACTGAAAATGATTGTCATCAGACAGATGTTCAGTGGTCTATGAAAGTTCTGTTCTTTGGAATGGAATGTGGCTGCCATTTAACAGTGCACAGAAATACTCAATAGTTTTGGACAGAAAGTGAAGAAAAATATCATACTATGACACTATTTCCAGGGTCAGGTTGGGGAAGTGATGGATTTAAGCAGGCAGAATATGGTCAGAACACAGGGGTTAACATCCCTACTTTTACAGAAAGTGCCAGAGGATTTTAATTAACTCCTCAGAAAGAGAGCAGCAAAATGTACCTTACCAGCACACCGAGTGTTGTTTCACCACTCACTCTGAGGAAAGGCTGACAACTGCTGAATCCTGCAGCACTTAGAGGTCTGTCATGAAAAGACTGGCCTAGCCCTGCTTAGTTTGAAAGAGCTGCTGAATTTACAGCTTGCATGGGTATGGTTTCGGTGACAATGGTTGCCAGAAGCCTCACTAGAAGTAATCTTTGTATATGTCAGGCTTGAAGCTATGTTTAACAGAAAGATATATTGTCCTTTGGCTTTCTGTCCACATACTGGTGGTAAATGCAGGAACTTATCCTCAATCTGTCTGAATACGTCTTATTTTCAGGATAAAGCTACTGTACCTATTGGTGACATAAGGACTCTGTAGAAGCTTTATGGTATCATTGGTTCATTATGCTGTAGGAGCTTTTGGAAGCTAACATTGTCTTCCAAGGAATATATCTTTATATTCAGGAGAATCATCTCTGCCACTTCCCAGTTCATAGATATTAGTGCTGGGTGATTTTTTAAAAACTGTTTTGCCTTTTGTCCTTCAAATCCTGTGGAAATGAAGTTGTGTTTTCCCATTCTGTTTCCTAAACTCCTTTTTGGAGATGGTGGTGAAAAGGTTGATGTACTACGGCCTTGTGCCAGTTACACAGTAGAAATAGAAGATGTGCCGACTTGTGGTTATGCAAATTGAGAGGGATGCCTCTTTCCAAGCCTGTTTATCTCCTTCAGTGCAAGTTCTGCTCTGCTGTCATTCAGCAGATGGTGCAGGAGATATGCCATTGAAAAACATATAACCAAATATTTGATTTGAATGAGTACATTAAAGATTACCCACTTCTCCCTTCAAATTATCTACATTTTGCAGTGAACACAAAAGGCATGGTTTGGATCATGACTGTTCTTATAAAAGAACTCCCAACAGCTGATACGGAGTGCCTTCTTTAGGGAGAGTTTGCTGTCAGATACTTAATACCAAAAAATACCTGAAAAAGTTTGGATCAGTTGTGGGGAAAGGTTTGTTCTGGTTTTATTTTATTTTATGAATCATCCAACCCTAGTACAGTGGAACCCCATCTAATTTAGTGGAATGGAGGTTGTAGAATTTATTTGCATAAAAGAGTCTCTCGTTCTTACAGATGTTACAGGCAGCTTACAGTTCTCAGTACTCAGACTGAGCTCCCTTCCAACCTGGGACCAATCTCCCTAGTTCAAAGTCTCTGGCTTCTAGATGATCTTCCAGGTGTTGAGATGTGGGGGGGCGGGGAGGGGTAAAAGGCCAAGTGATGATGTCACTGTCACTCGTTTATACTTTCTTCCAGCTGCTAGAAATATTCTTGCTGTGACATGGGTCAGGCCACCCTCATTGTGTACCTGCCCTCTCTGAGCAGTTTCTGGAAGAGTGGATTCTTCCTGATGGGCCATCACCGCCTGTCTGGCCAGTGATAGTTGCTCTTTTGTCCCTACTGAGCTGTGGGTGTCTCCCAACCTCACAACTTGTTTCAGTAACACATATAGCAATACTTCATAAATTCACATACAATAATAATACAGACAATCCAACAGGATATTAATGTGCAACAGACCAAGATTTTTTAAATGATACCTCACAAGGCATACGATGTACAACACCTATCGTAATCATATGACAGTGGTGAATATGGAGGTTCCAGGGTGCTATTTTGAGGTACAGAGTATCACAGATGCCTCTCCACTCATCAATTTTGGTCCCCAAATATTACAAAAGAGACTGATTTAATGATATTTCTGACCCAACTGGAAGTGTGAAGTACCAGAAATCATATGTAACAGCTTTTTCTCTGACAGGGGATTAGTTACCATTTGCTCCTTCAAATCTCTCATCTCCCACATTGTCTGCGTTTCATGTGGCTCTGTCCTTGGTTTCCTCTTCTCCTTTTATACGTTTTTTTGCTGGGTGACTTCATCCAGGCACAGTTTTAACTTTTATCTGTATGCTGAGGACTGAAAATTCTACATCTGCATATTGGTCCTGGCTTCATATGCCTGATTGTCTGTCTGGCATATTTTTTTCAGTAACCCACTACTAGTTTAGAAACGAGCATCTTAATTTTATTTCCCAAACTTCTCCCCTTCTGCCTTTCTCCCTTGATGTAGATACTACTGTTGTGTCTTTGCTGTCTATACAACACTAAGAATATGAGGAAACAACACAGACAAAGTTGGATTCCACATAATCATGGTTACTAACTATATACAGCCATACAAGCCCTAGCTACATATACACACTGCTGCTCGGTTAGGTACTGCTGGCTTCTCTTCCATCTGATGAAACAGTGGACCACCTCAGGTTTTCACAAATTATCTTGGTAGTCTCTTAGCTTAGTAAGAATATCCGAAAACTGTGCAGTCGGGTGTGACTATTTCTGGCCATTTGATCACACTGTTTCTTACCAATGTCCTTCTGTAGATCAGGTTTTAACAAGTACAGGCGAGACCTTAAATTACATCCCATAAACAACATAGCTGGTATCTCATTCTTAGTAGCATGTTCTGCAATCCCATGTTGATTGGTATTTTTGAACTCAACAACCATTAGCATTGGTTTCCACAAGGAAATGACTCAATATCTGAATATTAACCATGTTTTGCTTTCTGCTTGATCCCCAATTTATTTGTTGCATAACTATCTTCCCTATCACTCAGGGCTTCTGTGCTGAAGTCATCTTTGACACATCCTTTTCCTTTTACCTACGCATCCAGACTGTCACTAACTCTTTCTGCTGCTCTCTCCACAACATATAGAAAATCACTCTTTTTTTTCCCTAATAGCCAAAAAATATGTCCACATCCTAGACCTTTTCCAGCCTTGATTACTGTAATTTCCTCCTTTCTAGCCTCTCTAATGTCCACATTGCTTTTGTTCTTCCCTCCAAAAGACCATTGCTAATATTATCTTGCTAACCCATCTATCAGACCATATCACTCTCCTTTTTGAATGGCTCCAGCCAGAACAAATCTAAACATCTCATCACACAACCCTGTCCTGGCTGATATTTCATATCTCATTTTTTAACATGATTCCTGTAGCTCAGTGGTTTGAGCATTGGCCTGCTGAACCTAGGGTTGTGAGTTCAATCCTTGAGGAGGCCACTTAGGGATCTGGGGCAGAAATTGGTCCTGCTAGTGAAGGCAGGGGGCTGGACTTGATGACCTTTCAAGGTCCCTTCCAGTTCTAGGAGATTGGTATATCTCCAATTATTACCTACCAACGGTACTGAACGTGATAGATAGATGCTCCTTCTCTTACTATGCCCACCATCAGTAGGTGCCATCCCCAAGTAAAGGATTTTTGAGTAGCAAGCTGTAAGTGCAAAAAGTGAAAACCGACTAAGAGAACTGTTTCCAAATTCACAATATAAAGCAGAAGTCTCATCACTGTCCCATTGCTTTACAACCCAGAAGAACAATGAATATGTTCTGGACAAACACAATGAAAGAGCTTGATGGTTTATGTTTTAGCTGTACTTCATTGATTTGTCAGTACTTTTAGCAGATATAGCGCAACAGGTAAGGAACCTTTTACTATTAGGTCATTAGTTCAGATCTGAAACAGGGTTGGTAGTGACCAAAGGTGTTACTTTAGCATTCTAATTTTAATTAAGACCAAAATAGACACAGATCTTTAACAAACTGAAGATAGTGCTTTAATTTTCTTAGACTCTGCAAGGCATACACGATTAGACCAACTTTGCTAGTGCCAAAGTCAAACTGCTAGAGAGCTAGATGGTTATCTAGTTCCCAAATGTCTGGCTGTGTAACTTTCTGTCACTAAACAGAATATAGAGACAGATCTATGGACTGGCTCAATTAACATTAAAGTTATCATCTGACAACTGGTGGCCTGAATCCCAGTTCCTAAAGGACAGGAGTTCCTATCACAGAAATCACCATCACAATTAGTAGACTGTTTGATACAATTGTTGGCAGTCACAGAACAGAGGACAGATTGAATGAGCACAGAGACCAAATGAGTATTTCACCCCTAGAGGTCTCTTCAGTTCAGGATAGCCAGGGCAGTGTGGGGAAGTTTTGCTGCCACTGCTGGTGCAGCATGTGTACTGGTAATAGAGCACTTTGTGTTCTACTACTTTTAATTTGGCAACTTCAACAAGCATTACATACACTGACAACGGTGCTGGAACAATTTGTATGGGGTGGGGGGTGCCGAGAGCCATTGAACCAAACTGTAAACCCTGTATATGATGAAAACCACTAAAAGCCAGGGGTGTGTGGCAGCAAGCCCAGTTCCAGCACCTATGTTCACTGAGGATTTTTTTAAATACTTGAAGAAAACTCCTCTCTACATTTTTTTTCAGGTTTTGATTTTTTCCCATTTTGGTTTTGTGGGGGGTTTTTGTGTGAAAAGATTAACTGAAAATATTTTTAAAAAATGGATAGTGGCAAAGCGTCTGTCAGAATGCAAGTATAGATTTAAAGGGACACATTTTCAAAGGAAGAAGTAACAGGTACACTTGCAGAAATGATTGTGCACCCAAAATGGCCACAGGCCACTCTAACCCCCTATTTTTACAACTGGAATATTCACATATGTTTTGTGGAGAGTTGGAGGTATACTTGTTACATAACTGGGGTTCTAATTTTGGCAAATGGTCATTCGGTTTCCCAGTTGAATTGCAGGATAAGCTGAACAGTATTAAAAGCACAAAAGAAAGAAGGCAATTTACCTCCCACCTGCAGCTGAGATTTCCATTTTGCCAAGGATCCCACTGCTATCAACAACTTTGAATATGACTTTTGAAGGGTTTCTCTGTGTGTGTGTGTGTGTCTGATTTTTCTCCTGTTTTTGCTCCTGCAGATATTTTACTGTGTCCAGTAACAGCATCCCATCTTCATGTAAGTTTCTTTTGAATATTAATCTATAAATGGAAAAGCCAATCACTGTGTAAGAAAATTATCCCTACCATTTTAAATGTTGAAAACAAAAGATTCCATCACTCTCCTATTTTCTTCACAATCCAGAAGAACACAGATACGTTTAGGACTAAACAAAGCAATGAAAGAGCTTTGGTATGGTTTATACTTCAACTGTACTTCATTGATTTTAATACTTTTTGCAGATACAGCATAATTATAACCAAAAATGCAAATCCTGCATGTAATAAATGCAATTAGTTAAGAGACACCGACTACTTTACAAGCTGTGACAGGAAAAAAAATAAAAAAGATTAAATATTTTGCTCTAGCACTGGGATTTCCTAGTTCTGGCTCCGTATGCTTTAGAAGTTAGCAATAACATGAGAAATCATGCCTTCTACTCCACTCCCATTCCCCATACAAAAGGATACAAGATGAACAGTTATGAGTCAAAGGTATTCGTCTGACAAAAGCACTTACATGGTAAACAGCTGCTATAACCGAAGATGGTCGTTGGCTGTCATTTTAGTTTGAAAGGTGTCATTAACATTAATTTTGACAAATATCCTCTCCTTGGAGAATCTGAGCCTGATCCAGCAGCCTTTTACTCATGCAAGTAATCCTTAGTTACACAAAGAGTCCTGACTTGTTAAAGTCCTAACACAGTTCAGAACAAGACTTTGAGTCTGACCTGTTAGAGAATAAGAAAAACAAAGAAAGCACCAACAAATATAATTGTACAGCAGAGAGAGCACTCTATATAAACTGCTTTCAAAACTGGCCCCCACCAGACTCACCCAGAATTTCCGTACATTTAAAGATACAGTACACAGAAAAGAGAATTGTAGCATTCCCTCCTCCCACTTTTTTTAGCTACATATATCACATTACTCATATTAGTAGTCTCAGTGGGATTACTCACATGAGTAAGGATGGCAGGAACCTGACCCTGATTTTGCAGCTATTTACCTGGGTAATTCCCTTCCGACACTGTCATAGGCCTTGTCTACACTACTGGGGTAAGTCGAACTAAGTTACGCTACTCCAGCTACGTGAATAATGTAGCTGGAGTTGACATAGCTTAGGTTGACTTACTGTGGTGTCTACACCACGCTGCTTCGACAGGAGACACTCTCCCATTGATTTACCTTAATCCTCTCATTGTGGTGGAGTACCGGAGTGAGTGCTTTGAGGTCAATTCAGAGGTCTTCACAAGATCCGCTAAATTCTGCACCCTCCCCTCCCACCCCATCCTTTCCCTTTTTCCCCCGCAGTGTTTCATCGATTGCAGCAGCATCATTCCCCAGTAGGTGTAGACATGGCCGTAAAAAAAATTGCCCTGAGCACTTTTCTCTGAAGAAATTCACTTGAACTGTTTTTGAGTTGTGAATCTGCCTGTCCAAAGAGTCCTTAATATTGTATGTGAGGAGTGCTTAGTACGGTATTTGAATTACAATGCACAGTCCAGTTTAGACTGCCTACTCTTCCCCAATAACATGATTTAGGTTAGAAAGGGACTCTAGTGAGTTGTGATTGACCCCTCCTCAAAACTGAACACGTTTGCCCCTAAGCTGTCCTCAGTGTAAACTAATCCTAGGAAACTGGACTAGATATACCCCATCTGTCAGTGGCTATGGATACCTCAGTTCTGGTTACAGGATGTAAAAAAAATATATAGCTAGAATGCTGACAGTCGGTATTGGGCCAGATCCAGGTGCTGCCAGTCTCTGAGTTGTGATGTTTGGTGGAGCCGTGAGGCCTAGCTGAGCTCCATGATGGTGCAGACCCAACATATTCTGAATAACTTTGTCTTCTCAATGGCAGCTGCATAATGAGGTTTATGCTGCTGTCAAGTCCCTTCCGCTTCCTATGGGAGGATTCTGTGTTTTTCCCCTCAACCCCACCCCATCCCGGGTACTTGTAGGTGATGTTGGGGAGGCATTGAGTTATACCCAGTGCTTGCTGAGCTCCATAGGCTGGGGGTGGGAGGGTCCCTTTCCAGTGGCCATTCAGCCTGGGAGATTGAATAGGCCAGCATAGCCCCAGTGGTGATCTCCAGAATTCTTACCCAGAAATGAAATCAGGGATCCACCAGGATGAAAAACAAACAAACGAAAAACTTGCCCCATGGAGATCTGGGGTGGGGGATGGGGGGGAATCTCCAAATCCCCCAGGAAAAGCAACAATATTTACTTTCTGCCACTTTCTGTTGGGGACCCTTTCTTGTCCTGCTCCCTTTCTCCATTCGTAGCAGTTTGTTAATTTCTAATATGTGATTTATTTACAGAGACGATTGATGTGGCTTGTGTTGATGTTTCAAGTAATTAGCTATCCATCCAAAATACTTCTTCCTTGTCTCTGTTGCATTTTATACAATGAAAAGATACCTGTTGCCTATGTCAATTTTTGCCAGGACAGAAGAAAATGAAGTTAATAAAGGAAGACTGGATTGGATAAATCACAACAATATGTTCGGAGAGGCAGATGTTACCATAATTGTTCTCTGCCCCTGCCCCACAAATGATATGTCCCTCTAAATTCAACCATTCAGCTACTCCAGGAACTTCCAGCTAATTCCTTCCAGGGGACAAATCCTGCACTCCTTAATTGCATGACTCCAATGGGACTGCCTATGAAATGAGGAAAACAGGATCTTCAGCCACATTCTGTAGTTCACAGGCAACCACAATATCATAGGATCATAGAATATCAGGGTTGGAAGGGACCTCAGGAGGTCATCTAGTCCAACCCCCTGCTCAAAGCAGGACCAATCCCCAACTAAATCATCCCAGCCAGGGCTTTGTCAAACCTGAGCTTAAAAACCTCTAAGGAAGGACATTCCACCACCTCCCTAGGAGGTGGAAACTGTTGTATTGTTTTGCTTTGGCTGACTTCTGTGTGTGCCCAGGGTTAACAAAGCACTGCATTGGCATTCGCCTTCATGAGCTTCCTTCTTGTGAAATGCTCTTTCACATCGGCACGAGGCACAGAAAGTTCAAAGAAGCTGAACTGGGTCAACAACTTGCCAACATATTCAGTGATGCTACGGAAGAATCAGTGCAGAAAATGATAAATTACATAAGCCATCGCTGGGTAATTTCCAATCAAATAAATTAGATAGTTTTAATAGGGTTCTCAGAGGCTTTGCTGCTAAAAAGGCTCAGCTCACATAGTGCCCCCTTTTGCTGTATCCTGCCACAGTCTCAGGGTCCTCTGGATGGAGTAGACGTAAGATTGGAGGGGCCCAAACTCACAATATCTCTATAGTTCAATCTCATGGTTCACTTACTGCTAAGTGCTCCTTGATCAGAGATGCGGTACTTCTTCCCTGGTGGCTGTCAGGCTCCTAGTGATGCTCCCCTCACGTAAAGAAGCAGCTTGCTCCTTCCTCTTCACCCGTCAGCCCTGACCTGGGCCAGGTTCTCTCCTTGTCTTCTCCTCCCAGGCCTGGCATTGGCTGCAGGTATAGCAGGGCAGGGCCAGCTGGGCCCATAGACTCTCTTTAAACTTTTCATGCTGGTGTGAGGTTTCTCAGCTTCATCACAATTGTATAAAGAAATAAAAAATCCCACAAAATAGGCACATGGGATATCTCTAAAGTTACAGTTAGTTTTTTCTTCACAACATACAAGGCCAGAAAAGCTATAGTTAGCAATAGTAAGATTGGCCTAGATCATCTTCCCTCATGATCTGTGTGTGGAGGGGACACTCTGTTGTGTGGGAAAAGGACTCTGGCAATATTCCTCCCACCTACCATCTCTGGCATGCTCTGAAAAGTCAGGGTTCTAGCTCTGGAGAGTGGCTTGGGGAGGAAGAGCATGCATGGACTTGGGAGGACTAATGTGTTTTCCTCTTCAGATACAGTCAGGGAAGCTGCTCAGAAGTAAATACAGCCACTGGCTGTATTAACCATTGTGTGGAGCCCCTCCATGCCATGGCAATGTTTTGGGGTAGTGGCTAGCAGTTGGAATAGAGTGACTATGTCCCAATTTTATAGGACTTTGTCTTATATAGCCGCCTCTTACTCCCAGCCCCCATCCCATTTTTTCATACTTGCTGTCCGGTCACCCTGAGCTAGAAGCCCTGTCACCATAACTGTGCTGCCAAGGATGAGAAAGAACTGCTAGGAGCTGGGAGGCAACACATAAGAACATAACATAAGTACCTAAGAATGGCCATACTGGGTCAGACCAGTGCTCCTTCTAACCTAGTATCTTGTCTTCCAACAGTGGCCAGTGCCAGATGCTTCAGAGAGAATGAACAAAACAGGACAATTATCAAGTGATCTATCTCCTGTTGTCCAGTATCAGTTTCTGGCAGTCAGAGGTTTAGAGACACCAGGAGAATGGGGTTGTGTCCCTGACCATCCTGGCTAATAATCAGTGATAGAGCTATCCTCCAGGAACTATTGGCCTTCAGAACATCCCCAACAAGTCGCTCAGATTGACTGTGTGTTGTATGAAAAAGTACTTCCTTCTGTTTGTTTTAAACTTGCTCCCTATTAATTTCATTGGGTGGCCCCTGGTTCTTGTGTTATACAAAAGGGTAAATAACATTTCCTTATTTACTTTCTCCATACCAGTCATGAGTTTATAAACCTCTATCATATCCCCCCCGTAATCATCTCTTTTCCAAGCTGAACCATCCCAGTCTTTGTAATGTCTCCATGTATGGAACTTGTTTCATACCTCTAATCATTTTTCTTGCTCTTTTCTGTACCTTTTCCAATTCTAAAATATGTTTTTTGAGAGGGGGCAACCAGACCTTCACACAAGTTGTGGGGATACTATAGATTTATATAATGGTATTATGATATTTTCTGTCTTCTTATCTATCCCTTTCCTAATGGTTTCCAATATTCTGTTAGGGGTTTGACTGCTTCTACACATTAAGGAGATGTTTTCAGAGAACTATCTACATTGACTCCAAGATTTCTTTTTTGATTGGTAACAGCTAATTTAGACCTCATCATTTTGTATGGATAGTTGGGATTATGTGTTCCAATGTGCATCACTTTATACATATCAACATTGAATTTCATCTGCAATTTTATTGCCCAGTTGACCAGTTTAGTGAGATCCCTTTGTAACTCATTGAAGTCAACTTTGGACTTAACACAGAATCACTTGGTCTCTACACAGAAATGTCTGGTCTCTGGGCAGATCTCTTGAGATTTCCTGGTTCTCTGGTCCGAACACCTTGTATATTCCAAAGGGGGCAGCTGAGGAAAGAGAAAAATATGCACTCACAGCTCTCTGATTGAATGGTCCAGAGAAAACTCCTCAAGGAAGTTCCCTGTTCCTTGTGCAGGTTTGTCGCAGGTAGAGGAATGATCTAACCCATTGTTAGACCTCTTAGAAATCTTTCTCCTAAAAAATTAAAAGGAGATTCTCAAGTTATTTACCAGATTTCTTATGTCCTTCCTGAAATACTATTGTAAATAAGACATTTATTAACATAACAATGAACAATGAAGGAAATGCATTGAGATTTAATTTGAACTAACTAGATCGGGTATGGATAGTCCATAGGCTTATACTGGCAAAGGAATAACATTAACCTCTCCAAATACAGAGATAGAGAATTAGTCTGGATCTGTTATTGCTTTTCCTAATGTTGGGGGGTGAGGGAAACAACTATGCTTCCTGACACCATCTGGCATAAGATAAGGCCATGGTATAGCTATGTGACCTCTGCACTGTTAACTTGTAAGAGTTACAATTCTGTTTTGGTAACAGGAATTCTAACTTACTCCCCACATCAGAGATGCAAACACATCAGATATTAAACCTGAGAGGATCTGATGCCATGCATTGCAGGCTTCCTTTGATGGCTCCAAGGGATATAAAGGTATTTGCTGTTTCCTTTTTTTCCTCTCTAGAGGCATCTGATTTAGTCAGGTGGTTCACATTCCACATGGTAACATTTATTGTATGGCTCACACTCCATTGTCTCTTTTCCAATATTCTATATTCCTTGGCCTTTCCCAAGAACTTTATCCAGAACCAAAATATTTGTTTATTTCTAGACTGTCCATCTGGTGCTAAGAGGATGAAAAACAGGCCAGTGACACTCCCTGATCATCAGGAAGGTTGTTACAATGCACCACATGTCTGTGTTCTCTGTGTCATTTCTACCTCCAGTGCTGTAAGATGTACAGCTGTGGCAAGATGCTGTTTTAGGAATCTGGCGTTGATAAGTCTTCTGTTGCAGTAGAAGGTGGAATTTCTTTATACATATGCACACCCTTTTATAAATCACATACACACAGTGTTGCAGCAGCCAGGTTCCACAGCATCCAAGAATGTTATAACTGAAAATAAATCATGAGTAAAAGTAAAGTATACTTAATATTTATTGCCATGAAGCTGGGATGACAGCATAACTCTCAAGTGGCTGAGAAAAGCGGAGGCACAATTAAGTTAGGTCAAGTTACCTGCGAAAATACTATTCTATTTTTTCATTTCCCCCAATAGACCTTCTGCCACCCCTGTTAGATGAAAAATACATATTTATTTAATACACCCGTGAGAATAACGCAAAATAATTTGTTTGCAGTATTGCCGTAGTTATGTTGTATGTAGTGGTCACCAACCCAAATAATTTTCCCATTCTATTATATCACCTTCTGTTTACAATCTTCAGGTTGCAAAGGGGTTCACTCACCACAGGAACACATCCTGGTAGCCAGCTGTGGTGTAGCAACTGTCTCCCTCTGGACATGACACTGAACATTTGCCTGCTCATCATCCCTGCTAAGCCCCAACTTCTGACTCCAGACTGAGGTAAACTCCAGATGGAGCTGAGGGCATATCTATGGGCCCCCTCAATACCTCCCTCCCTTCTAACAAAGCTTTCCTGGCTTGGCATGCAGTTCTGCAAAGAAGGATCTTCTAGGATCCATCTAGCTATGAAGACCACCCTTCCTTCACCCTCCTATGAAGTAGTTTGTTCCAGTGTGCCAAGCCTTCTTGCCTATGCAAGTCATCAAGGTCTATGCAACCTCTGTGGCACAGCTTCTGAAAGAGTGTGTAGTAAAGACCCCCCATACTTTGTAGCTGATAGACACCCAATTAAAATTTCTCAGAAAGCTTAGACTGTTTAGGGACCACTTTGAATTTTTCCCCACTCTCCAGAACATAAATAGTAGCTACTTGAATACCATAAGAAGAAATCTGGTTAACTACATTCTTAATATTTTGTCCATCTTTTTCCATAACTTGATGCTGGAGATCATGAGGAAAAAAATTATGAGAATCCTGAACACAAAAATTGCCTCAAGTTGTGCAATTTAGAAGAGACATTTGTTAAATTCTAAATGGCCTGGAAGTCTCTCCTATTAGAAAGAAACAGGCCCGCCAACTTCATGCATTCCACCAAAAGTTACCACATTAAACAGAAGTGGTACAGAAGGTCCTCCATCTTAGACTGCTTAGAACTATACTAAAAAATATGAATGAGCTCCTTTGTCTGAATTCAGGATTAGAAAGACAATTCTGTTTTTTTTACTAAGTATGCAGGAATAACACTCTTCATGGCATGTCAAATGTACTGATGAGTCACTAGTGTCAGATGGCTCAGGGCTGATAAAGTTTTCCCTTTCCTTTGGATTTGTCCATGTCAGCCCTTCTTGGCCAGATCTACAGTGACCTGAAAATGCACTTTTTTCAGATATTGTCTTGTATCGGCTCAAAATTCTGTTTTTTCAAACTTCCTGCCAAAAAATGCATTCACTGGAATAATAATGGAAAGCTAACAGAAAAAGGGGCAGGAATGCAGGAAAAGTAAAATCATTTTTTTAATTCAATAAAAATTTGCAGAAAAAATACCGAGGTACTAGCCAAGCTGTAGTTAAGTGTGATTGTAGACATAAAGCTTTCAGAAATGTTGAAATGAAGTATGCTAGGGCTGCATGAAAATTACTTATTTTAGATACAACAAGAGAGCAATAATATAATGTGCAACAGTTACACACAGCCCCCCTCTACGCACTTACCCCTACTCACAGAACATGCTATGTTCAAAAATCTTGGGGGGAAGATGTTTGGAGCAAACACCTTGCTAAGAAAGGTCTCAGTAAAATTAAAGAGAATACAGTTTGATCCGTGATTTAATCATTTAACTGCATACCTTTATATCTGAAGAGGATTGTATATAAAATAAGGAAAGGTGTCATTGGCTTGGGGCTACTGAATAAGTGGAACCACCAGTTGCATTATTAAAAGAAGTTCTGCTTCTAATTTTTTTCCTGCGGCAGGTAAAACCAAAGATACTTCTCAAATGTCAAAACGCCAGGGTTAGTGAATTTAGTGTAGGAGACAAAATTCCCAGTGCTTCTACAGGTAAAACAAACTTTAAGCAGGATTCTAGCACTTTTGTAATGATGGAATACAACCTAAGGCAATATAAATTCATAATCTCTCAGGACGAATGGCCTTTAAAAATGCATCAGATTACCAACTCACCATTGAAATGGGATTTTCTCTGGCAGCCATACAATGCATATAACACATACTACAAAATTGCATGTTAACTTGATTCTTCCGTTATCTTTGAATTTTTCATTCAGACTTGATGCAATGTCAATTAAATCTTTACAATAATAAGTATTATAGTCTAGCATCTAGGCACCAGTGCTTGGCCCCCATGTCTGGCTGGTTAGTGCTATCCAGGCAGCACAAAGTAGCTGCGTGGAAAGCTGCCCTAAACAGGCGGATGGGGATTCCTCTGGTGTTGGGGAATTCCCAAATGGCATAAAACCAGTGTAGTTGAATCAATGCCTCCCATCTCTGGTACCTCCACCCAGCTTCAGAGATGTGCCAGGACAATCTGGAGGTGTTGGTGGGGCCGGGGGTATCCAGAGCATACTGCATTCCAGAAATTCCTAGCTACTGGAACAGTCTCTAAGGGATTGTCATTTCTGGTGTAATTTAGGCTTGTCTGCATGGCCCTGCAATCTGGACTACAGGGGTGTGAATTGCCACATGCTAGCATGCTGAGCTGTAACTCTCCCATGAAGACTCTGGGCGTGAAGTAAAAGGTACCTAATTCACGTTAATGTGGTCCTCTTTAGAACTATGTTAACACGAATGAGGTACCTTTTAGTTTGCGCCAGTGGCATCCGCATGGGGGAGTTACTGCGCCGCACACTAATGTGCACTGCCATTCACACTCATTTGCAGGGGCAGGTAGATGTAAGTAGCTCTTAGGCCTGGTCTACACTAAGAAGGGGGTTCGAATTAGGGTACGCAAATTCAGCTACGTGAATAGCGTAGCTGAATTCGAAGTACCCTAATTCGAACAACTTACCCGTCCACACGCGGCGGGGTCGAACTCCGCGGCTCCCCCGTCGACTCCGCCAACTCCTTCTGCCGAGGTGGAGTACCGGAGTCAACCGCGGCGCTTCCGGAGTTCGAACTATCGCGTCTAGATCAGACGCGATAGTTCGAACTCCAAAAAGTCGAACTCTCCGCGTCGAACCAGCAGGTAAGTGTAGACATACCCTTAGACTGCTTTAAATTCTGCCAGGGGCTGACTTGGCTCCTGCCTGGCTCCAGCACTGGGAGTGTGTGGAAAAGTGCCTTGGAGCCACTTTCCACTTGCAACAGGTCTTGCACTGAGCACAGCTCAGCAAGACCTAAAGATCTGGCCTGTAATATGTAATAGAGTTCCTTGTGAACATATTTACCTCGCTGGTGGCAGTATTTCTTTTTATACAAAATTTTCTGCACAAGCTTGCATAAAAATGACTGGGATGTGCATGTAGGACAAAATTCATTTGTGGTGCCAGGCCCAACACTGGGCTGTCTGCACTACAGAAGACCCATTGGTGCCATGCAAGGAGACCTTAGGAAGACCCTGCACACCCCTTAGATGAAAGAATCTTTGCACTAGTCCCACATAGCTTGATGCAGAAAACTATAATAGGTATGCACTGGGAAAGGCTCATATTCAGTGGGTATGGGCCAGGGTGACATACCAACAGCTTTCAATGTGAACCTAAGCTGTCATTTGAAAAAGAAAGTAAGTCTCCAGCTTCTGTGATTGCTGAAATAGCTAGAAAAACTTGAACTCAGTGCGGCTGCTGCAGTGATATCTGTCTGCACATCCAGAAACTAGAACAATAGCGCTGAGAGGTGTGACCTGCCCAATTCATTGCAGTGGGTGAGAACTCACATGTCTAATGATAATACTTTAAATGTCAACATTGTTAACAATTTCATGGTTCCTCACATATCTGAGAAAGGTGAGGGAGGGATCATACTACAAAGATCTGCACAATCTACTGTGTGTGACAGCTCACTTTGCCACCATCAGTGAGTGGGTTTAGGAGATACTGCCCCTTTTTTCCAACCCCCAATCAAGAAGAAGCCAATCTCAAGGAGCGTAGCAGAGTCCATCAGGGCGTTGGTGCCCTCTCAAAAGGGAGCCAAGCTGAAGAAGCCCAGCAGAGCTCATGGGTGTACATAGACCCCACTGAGGGAGAGCTGCTGAGCCGAAGCAGCCCAGAGAACATAATCGTATGTTGAACATCTGCACAGACTACTGTTAGCAGCTTCTTGTGGGCAGAGATTATTTTGTGGGAGGAGCTTGGAAAAGTACCACCACCTCTTTTCCACTGTATGAACCCTGGAGCTGGCAGTCGGACAGAATAGAAGCTGTTGATCCAGAAGCCCCAATCACCCCAACAGCTAGTGTGGAGGGGCTGCAGCTGCTGTCCAGCCCATAGGTTAGTACAGTGGCTGTAGGGTAACAAGGCAATGTATCTCTGCAGCAGTCCTGCATATTGGCCCAAGATTGAGTTGATTTTACTTCTCCACCCTCCTGCACTTAGGGCTGCTGATTTTGGCAGGATGTATTCCTGGAGGTTTTATCACATGACATAATCTTTAATCAAAGATTAATCTTTAATTACTGGAGACTCCAGGATAATCCACAGTCATAACCTTCAGTATGACAGATTGAGGCACAGTGAAAGAAAAGGAAAATTCAATACCTCAGCTATTTGCATATTTGTAATAAGCAATTTTTGTAACAAAACTGGTGACAAAATGTGAATCCTACCCAAGCGGGTAGTGATCAACAGTTGTTGCCATCTGATGGATGCATGGTGGCCTATGTGAAATGAGTTGGGTGGTCTCACTGCAGTTCTGAAGGGACAGCAGTGCTCATCCCAAAACCACCTGAACACAAATTAGCATCCTCCCTGTAAATCTCAGCAGAGAGAAGAAATTGAATGGGCAAGAAGAGTGGGCTACTCTTTCATGACCAGAGGTGCTAGCTCCAGTTTAGAGGTGAGACACATCAGTGAGGAGTGAAGAAGCTTGAAATATTTCTCTCTGTGCTGCATCTCTTCTGTGGATATGAGAGGATTTTAGTCTTTGTGGCTGTCAATCTCACACCTTTCATGGACCATAAGATTTTAAAACTGTAAAAAAAATATTTTTTTCTCTTCTCTAATCCTGTCTTCCTAATTTAATTCTGTTTCCTTTTTCTGCAATATATTCAGTTTCAAGGGGTTCCTGTGATCTGTGGGTATGTTTCTCAATTGCATTTTTCTGTTTTATTATCTTTGTACATTTTTATTTGCACTGAATAAGGTGTGTTTGTGTATATAATATAAAACTTTCAGTAAACACAATAAAAAAGAAAAAATGAGTGCAATTGAGTATCTACTTTGTGCAGACAATTTCCAGGATTATATACACAAAACAGGGTACTCTTTGGGCAAATGGAAAGTTAGATGCACTAGTCCTTTGTCTATGCTAACATCCATTTTGCACATGAAATTGTGTTAAATGCAAGCACAAAATAGGTGTATTGTTATCTACACACCTTTTTGAAAATCAGATGTTAAATTTTCATTCTCTCTCACACAAACAGTTTTAAAAGTGGGAAAGACAATCTGAAATTAACCCAGACCTGTTTAAACTGGGTCTTTGCTAAATGCACAATTTACCCAAATGAAACTTTATTGAATCTCATCTAAGAACATTTATGCCAAGTAGCTTGATGTGATTTATAAGGTCCATGACATAAAATCCTCACACAAAAAGACATAAATGAACAGACTTTTAACTGAAACCAGGCTGCTAATAACAGAGCTCTGTCAAATAAATGCCTCCTATTGAAATAAGCGTAAAAACTTCAGTGCACAGTTTATGAAGGGGGCAGTTTCTCTAGATGATCCTCAGGCAGTGATTCTTCAGACTCAGTTGTGAAAGAATTAATATTTTTCTGCCTTTATAATTAGTCATAAGATGTTACTAGCGCAGGGGTGGCCAACCTGAGCCTGAGAAGGAGCCAGAATTTACCAGTGTACATTGCCAAAGAGCCACGGAAATACATGGGCAGCCCCCATCAGCCCCCCCCTTGCCACCCCAGCACCTCCTGCCCGCCAGAAGCCCTGCTGGTCAGCACTTCCCCCTCCCTCCCCGTGCCTCCTGCCCGCCGCGATCAGCTGTTTTGCAGTGTACAGGAGGCTCTGGGATGGAGGGAGGAGGAACAAGGGAGCAGCAGGCTCAGGGGAGGGGGCAGGAAGGGGCGGGGGCTTTGGGGTAAGTGGTGGAGTGGGGGCAGGGTCTGGGGTTGAGCAGTGGAAAGTTGGCACCTGTAGCTCCAGTCCCAGAGTCAGCACCTATGCAAGGAGCTGCATATTAACTTCTGAAGAGACGCATGCGGCTCTGGAGCCACCGGTTGGCCACCCCTGATCTAGTGCATACTGTATTTTGAGCCTAACCTGAAAGAGTTAAGAGTCAAACCAAAAAAACATTAAAGCACTTTAAGTTTGCATTCACTCTTCACAGAGCAAAGTGAGAAAAATAAACCCTTGCATACCCCACTGTATTTTATCTACACTCTTCTGCATGGAATGATTTGCCCAGACACCCAGACTAGTACCACTACATAGTGAATTTTACTCCACTATACATTTTGGACATTCAAGGCTTAATAAATCTTTAGAGAAAAATCCAGTTCAGAATCTGTACAGTGCAGATTTAAAGTTATTTACCTGGAGTTCTGATTAGCTTTCCTCAGATGCTCATTTACTGATGTGAGGTTTGGACTTTAATGCCATAAGTGTAAAGCACAGCTTAGCTTGCTTGTACAGAGGCAGCCATCTCCTGAGGTTTGTTTCGGAACTGCTGGAAACCAATTTGCCTTACTCGGTTTAGCGCTTCAACTCAGGCTGCCAAACTGACTGGTTTACATCACAAGATTTTATTTTATTTTATTTTTTTAAGTATGTGCATGAGAATAAAATATTAAGTGCCCTAGGCCTATTTTTTGTGTGTGGTGTTTTTTTTCCTTGTGTGCCCCCATAATATATAGAAAATAGAGAACTTTGTCTTTGACCACCAAAGACATGCAAATTCAGAAAACTTCAAACCCTTCCCCTACACTACACCTCAGGAGTGAGCAAGCCAAAGTCATGTAGGAAGAGTCACACTTGGGAGGAGACCTTAAATTTTTTTTAAAAAGAGATTTCTCTAGCTATCTTTCACTAGTAATGTTTGCATTAGTCCCTCATTACTGGTTAGCACATAACGCTTTCCAAAAATCCGTTATTCTTGGTGAGAATAAGGATGGGTGGATATGTTCAGAAAAATCCCACCACTTTGAAATGTCCCTTTCTAGAACTAAACTTAAACCCAATTTTAAAATACGGAAAAGTTTGGATAAATATTTTTCACTATCGGGGCCAGAATTTAACCAGTGTTAGCAATGGTGGGAAATTATGGATTTTAGGTACAGCTAAAGACAGAATAATGTTAGGAGCTGGGGGAAATCTTGTTAAGCCTCATGAAGACTGATGACTATTAACTTCAATTAACATAATGGTAAGGATAAGGTAAGCATAAACCCCCACCTAATACAAAAGGATTATGTGAACTCACCCAGGAGTTTTGGAATGTATGGGCAGAGGGCGTTTTGCTGAGTATTTTTTGGGGTAAAGATGTGTGTTTGTTATGAGGGAGGGGAGAAGACAGAACCAGAAAAAGACAGAGAGCCTGAAGAAAGCCAAGTAGGAGCCTGTAAGCATAATATGACCTGGGGAGAAGCTTAGAGAGAGCTTTGGGCCTGGTTTTGGCTAAACTGCCTGGGGGTTGAAAGCAAAGAAGTTATCCCTTGTTTTGGTTGCTGCTTCATTTGGAGAAGCAGGACTTTGTAATGTCCTTCTAAATAAGCAAGATTTCTTCAAAGAAAATACCAGAATCCATCTCAATTTCTACTCCCAACTCTGAACTTTGATTAGCTGCTCAGATCTAAAAGGGGCAACAATAAGGGGGAGGGGTAGCTCAGTGGTTTGAGCACAGGCCTGCTAAACCCAGTGTTGTGAGTTGGTTACTACAATGTTACTTTACCATTGTCTCCTCGGACCACGTTCTGAGGTCCTTACACAGTTGTGATCCATAGCCCATTCTCACCCAGGGGAGTAAAGAAGTGTAAAGGTGGTGTGAGATACTTCTTTCCTCCCCTTAATCGTATCTTAATTCGACAACCTCGTATCTTAATTCGACAACCTCAGTAAGACCACTACATCCACTCCTGACTGTGTAGGCAGGGAGTGGATGGAACTTGTTCCCCGCCTCCCTCCCAACCTGCTGGCCATCTTAGAAGGGGTACTAATTTGTGCCAAGCTTAGAGACCAGTGTGTATTACCTATCCTCTGGAGCAAGGGGGAAATCAGGGGCAGAATTGTGACTCTGACTCATAATCTGGTCCCTGGCCTGCTTCTGGAGCAGCACAACTGTGTGCTACCACTTCCTCTGTGTTTGAGGCAAAGTCACACTCTTAATGCTTTGTGTTATTCTTAGTCCTTATATCGACTGAAGTAGGGAGCCCAGGATTTGGCCCCCTGTTAATACGGTGACTGCTACTGTGACTATTTTTCCCCACAGAGTGCTGCACAGTTAGAGTATTTCTGAAAGCTCTGCATAAACTGTAAACAAGGTAGAAGAGTCAGGTCTGTAATGAGCATTTTCTCTGCAGAAATTATGCTCATGCAGTGATGAAGCTCTTCATTCATTTGAACTCATCTCACTCCGTGACATGTGTTTCTTCTCATAGTGTCGTTGCTATAAATCCATAATTGTGCCACAGCACATTCACATTAGATATTAGCTGCAATTGAGTTTGAATGTTGTCATTTAACAGGGAGAGAGAGAGACCCTGGCATAAAACAAAACAAAACACACCTGATTTAATGGGGTTAGATGTGGGTACAGAGACTCCATGTGATTTTTATGGTTGCACAGTTTGTCAAGAGTTTGGTAATTTATAAAACTTCCTGATGGAAACATATGAATACACCAGTCAAGGTAATAATTAATTCCCTTGAGGAAATGCTCATTAAAGAAAAGTCTGCTACAAGAAAGAATATTCTAAAAAGCTAGAAGATCACAATGTAAGTTAGCTGCCAATTAAGCCTTCATGGGTTTGAGAAAGGAAAATGAAGGCAACAATATAGCTTTCTGACTAGGGATTTGATCTTCAAGATAACCTCCAAACTACAATGTTTCACTTACTAAAAGCCCCACTGAAATACATCCTTGTTGATTATGCCATAATACTGTCCATTTATCCTTACATGTGAGGAAGAATTCCATTACTCATAAATGCAGATAGTTATGAACAGTGACAAAGGCAACTTTTTCATAAGTGAGTCTGTAAGGAAACATGGAAAATCCTTCCATTTTCCACTATGGTGTATTCCAGGGATAGAACTTTGTAATAAATAAGAATCCAGTGATTCTCTTGGTAGACACTTGACTATGTATTTGTGGGATCAGTCAGCAGGGCATCCTCTATGCATATATGTGCAGCAGCTAATTTCAAAACTGTTGACTATACATGAGCCTATGTTCATTGAGCAGCACGATAGTCTAAGAATAAATTTCTCAAATAATTTTAGTTCAGGGAAGATTTTTTTAGTATAAAATGCTTTCAAAATACATTTAGGGACCAAAACCTCAACCTTTGTTCATACCGAGTAGTACTTCCTCCCACTAGGTGTTGCAGCAGGTCAAATTCTCATCTCACTGACTCTGGCATAAATTGAAGCCAAGAGAGTTAGCCCAATGTAAAACTGGTGCATCTGAAATGAGAACCAGGGCTTCCATTGTGAAATCAATCATATAAGGCCAAATTGTCACAATATTTCAGACAGAGCACATTGTAGGCACAGACCCCATACAAAAACATGCTGCCAGATGTGCCCGGAAGCAGAGAAGTCTTTCTATCATGGGGCAGGATGCCACGTTAGGTGGGCTGCATACACTGTGGTGTTTGTTTTGCTACGGCTATCTTCAGGAGCAAAGTGCACACTGCCAGCGGAGCCATCTTGTTCTTGCAACATAACCCCTGTTGGATTTTCGACCAGCACATCCCTTTTCCCCGAATCATGCTTCTGGTTGCAGTGGTATGTGTCCTGTCTCATTAGCAGGGTTTATCTGTTAGTGCACTCTTGTGAGCCACGATGCAATTCCCTCCACATGTGGTTGCTTTTGGCTTAATCCAAAGCCCAGTGAAGTCTATGGACATCAATAGAAGATTCACATTGACTTTGCTGGGCTTTAGATAAGGTGTTTTAGGTACTTGGGTGTGATGACTTGGCTCTTGTAAGGCAATTGTATAGGAATGGGCTGGATTTTGCCCTTTATATTTATTTACCTTTTATACAAAATAATTTTCTTTTCTCAAAAGCATACTACAACTTGTGGCAATAAGGGCTGACTATGATACATTGTAATAAAGGTAAGTACTGTATTACCAATGGAAGAAAGCTGTCTAATGAGTGCTGCTAATGTGTGTATGCAAAATAGAGTTTTGACTTGGCTCACCACAGGGGAGGTGGAGGCTGTCCGGGAGCTGGATGTGGTTCCCTGATTCCTGGCTCTCTTATTTAGCATCAACCTGTCTCCAGAGTCAGATAGGGCACCCTTATGCCAATAGAAGATCGGAGTAGCGCCACTTCATGCCCTCTACGCTGGTGTAGACGGCAGCTGGCGCAGAAGTTGCTTCTGCCAAGCTTACATAATTGGGTAGCTCCCCTCAACAAGGGATATATTTCACTGGCCATTTACAGGCAGGATCTGGTTCCTGTGTGTCACCTGAGCAGCACAAAGGGGCTGGCTGCTTGCAGAGTATCCAGCCCTTTCTTTCTTGTTTAAGTATTTGGGACCAACCCTGTGGTTTTCCAAGCACTTGCTGGAAGGTGTGGAGTGCCATTAATTCTCATGATAATCAGTGGGAATTGAGGATCCAAACCACCTTACTGGAACAGACTTTTCATTTGTTGTCTAGACTATGGCTACTAATGAAATATTACTGTTTCTTTTCTATCAAACACAATTCAGTTTTAAACGTTGCTACTAAAAGTATCCTATTATTTTAAACCTTCAAATGATCACCAGAGTAGTTAGGGGTCTACTTTCTCATAGGAAGAGCTCTTAGCTTGAACTAGAGTCACACACATGCATCAGTAGTATAAAATCCCTAAATTGTATCATGTATAGATTTACAGGCACCTCCCAATAAATAAAGGTAAATAGCATTTGAGATTGTGTGCGAGCACTGTGCAGAGGGGAAAATGACACTGATAGATAGCATCCGTATGCTTTCTCCTCTCCTTTACACACCAAAGAACAAACTAGTCCAACAAAAGTGGACAGATTCATAGAGTCTAAAGCCAGAAGGGACCACTGTGAGACTCTAGGCTGGTAAAGGTAAAATACTAATGTTAAAACTACAAATCTCTTCCTTATTTAGCCAGGATGGTGTCCCTAGCCTCTGTTTGCCAGAAGCTGGGAATGGATTGCTTGATGATTACCTGTTCTGTTCATTCCCTCTGGGGCACCTGGCATTGGCCCCTGTCAGAAGACAGAATACTGGGCTAGATGGACCTTTGGTCTGACCCAGTATGGCTGTTATGTTCTTATTTTAGCCCTAGTCCTGCAAAGGGAATATAGCCAACAGGCCCATACACTTGTGTGGCACCCCATTAAAGTCTCCTTGACTTCAATGGACTTTGAATGAGGCTCATTAAGAGCACACCTTTGAAGCTCTGTGCTTGCAGAGCTGTTCACCTCACTCTTCTCCCAGATGAGGACCTCAAGTGGGACTTGCTGCTGCTCTCCAACTGGAACAGCTTTTCTCACCTTTGACTTGCTTGTATGCTGACTGTCAGGAATCAGGGTCTGCAGCAGAGCCAGTCTCCAGGAAACCTGAGAAGCCCAGCTGGTCTGTAATCATAGAACATCAGGGTCAGAAGGGATCTCAGGAGGTCATCTAGTCCAACCTTCTGCTCAGAGCAGGACCAATCCCCAGACAGTTTTTTTGTTTACGCCAGTTCCCTAAATGGTCTCTTCAAGGATTGAACTCACAACCCTGACTTTAGGAGGCCAATATGCAAACCACTGAGCTATCCCTCCCCCCACCAAAAAGC
Source organism: Mauremys mutica (assembly GCF_020497125.1). NCBI lineage: Eukaryota > Metazoa > Chordata > Testudines > Geoemydidae > Mauremys > Mauremys mutica. Next base: position 82,483,895 of record NC_059073.1, read on the forward strand.
TGCCTGATTGGCTACACATCCTGATTGGTCGAAAGAGTCAGCAGACGGGCTCTTAAACACTGCAGCAGCAGTTCAGTAGTATTTGCTCATGTCTGTGTGTTCCCATCCTTGCTCCTACCTCTCCTGCAGCCTTGCCTCACTCCAAATAACCTGGTCTTGATCCTCAGTTTTGATTCCTGACTTTGGCTCTGGCATCTGGCTTTTGACTCCAGCTCTGACCCTGGACTCCAAGGCCTGACGATGGACTCCAAATCCAACCACTGGGCATGACTGGCCATGTCCTGGGCACGGACAGTCAAAGTAAGCCAGAATTCCAGACCTAAGTTGTCTGGCTATTGTGAATATTGGAAGATTAGTACTTTGGTAGGTATTTCTCCATACACACTGTGGGGAGAGGCCAGTGTCTACGTGAGTGTGTACAACATAACAAAGAAATGTAATTTGCCACGCTAAAGGAAAATATGTAACTCCTTTGCTGAACCTTCCAGTAAGGCACATTAACTGTCACCAAGAGGTCAGCTTGAAAACCAAAAGTAACAAGGGCTGCTGCATTTTGTGGCCTGCAGCAGGTCAATGTAGTAAAAGGCACGTCTCAGCTGGCAAGGCGATGTCATAGCTAAAAAGGTGTCTTGTAACATGCCTTTCACTTCAGCGAGAATGGCACAAAGCACTGCAACCCTCCTTTCGCACTTTGCATAAGCCATGTGCGGCCTGCGTGCTCCCTGCCACACAGCATTCAGAAAAAGTTACAGGAAACAGAGCCAAAGTGCATTTGAATTTTAGTAGAAAACTAGTTTTGTTCTGATTTTACCTGGATTATTTAATAAATGAGGAATATTAATCCATACTTTAATTGTCAGCAACAACTTCCCCGCCCTGTGTATCTGATATCTGATCAATCATTAGATTACACACCCAGATTCCCCCAGAGAGAGCCACAAATCCATATAATGTGGCATACTGGGTGCGGGATTTTGCATTTCATCTCTGAGGTAGATGAAACTCATGTAAAATCACATAGAGGCATGAAACCCCATATTCTGTTGGAGGAGGTTCATAGGTTGTTTATTTCATCATTTGTGTTGAATCTGTTAGATTCCCAGATTGTGTTACTGACCCCCATAGAGATAGGCAAGGTGGTACGTATACAATTGTGGGTTATATTCATATTTGGTTAGCCTAGTAGTTGGGTATAAATATGAGCATTCCAAAAAACTTATAAATAAAGCAATAAAGGTTAAAAAATGAATGATGATGGGCAGTAGAATGAGAAGCATCACAAGGCCAGGCAAAGAGGAGGAGGAAAGGAGAAAACTAAGCTTTTAGGTGTTTCTATTGCAGGTGTCTGACTCAGATTATCTGTAGTCACAGTCACATCCTTCACAAGACAGGCTTTTGCCATTGTGACAAACCCAGGCGACTGTAGTGAGTAGGGTACTGGAAATTGCAATTACCAACAAACTAGAAACAAAAATGCTAAAGAGCCAGAAGAAGGAGATTTAAATGTTTATTATATTAGGGGGATACCGCTGCTTCAGTACCAAGGAGACCAGTGAAATCCAGTAAAAAACTGTTCTGGAGGCATAGATTAGGGCCAACTCTAGTACTTAGGATTTATTTGCGTGCATAGAAGCTAGTTTAACTACAAGAAAAACTGACTAAATATACAGTAACTGACAAAACTCTCACAGCAAAATCCACCATAAACTGAATGTCTGGTTGCCCAGGTAAGGATTCTGCTTCCAGTTGTTTTCCCCTCCTCACCAATCCAGGTAGACAGCCCTGTATTTGGATGCCAAAGGCCCTTCTTGCATAGATAAACCCTTCTCAGTCATCTGAGGTCCTCTCCTACATATTTATGAGAGGGACGTGCCAGATTCCCAAGGCACCAATACCTGATATGTAGTGCTGCCCAGTGACACACATCTCATATGATTCTCAGGCCTGCAGCCCACCCCTTGCGGCATCACAGCTCAGTAAAGTCTCACATAGGATATGAACACTTTCTGTTTATGCTGAATCATTTCACTGACCCAATGTCAGCTGTATATCACATCTGTGGACACGCACATAGGCGGAACATAGTCCATCACTAGTGGCTATTGACAGAGTGAAGATTCTAGCACACTTTCTATTCAGCATGTAGAACCTCAGTGATCATACAGTATAACTGAGCCAAGTCAGTTGTGTGTCTATGGCATATTTATATAGTGCCAACAGTGTATCGCTGGCTGTTGCACAGTGGCTGCTAGACGCTGCTTTTCCCTAACAAAATTCCCATTCAGCTGAACATTCTGTGCTGGATATCTGGTGCAGGGGTTGAGCTGCTTGGGTTGGGGAAACAGTTTAAAACAGCCAGAAGGTCTGCTTGGGAAGCCAGTGGAAAGTGGCCATTAGCCATTATGACTAGGGAATGGAGGCCAGTTGTGTACTTGGTCTTCTTTTCTTTTAAGGTAAATGGGGGAGAGGTAGATTTATTCCCTCTACCCGACCTGCCAAGTTTTGTGCGGTTCCATGCATGTCAGGAAATCAGTGATCCCCTATTCCCCCTAAGTTATTGGAGCATGTGTGGCCACGATTGGGAGGCACAAGCTAATCATCCTCCAAAGCAATGAGAGCAAGTGTCAGGATGCAAGGAACATATTCCTCCTCATAGACTTTAAGGTCAGAAGGGACCATTGTGATCATCTAGTCTGACCTCCTGCATACTGCAGGCCACAGAACCTCACGGAGTCCTGTAATAGACCCATAACCTCTGACTGAGTTACTGAAGTCCTCAATCATGGTTTAAAGACTTCAAGTTACAGAGAATTCATCAGTTACACTAGTTTAAACCTGCAAGTGAGTTATGCCAAAGTTAAGTTCACCAATCAGTGGAAATGTTCCCAAATTCTGCCTATAGTGGCAACAGAATCTCTTACAGCACCAGGGTTCTACATAACACCAATGACCAAAACAACAGGTGTGACCATAGTACCATTCATGAATTTCTTGAATCATGTTGGCTCCTTTGTTGGTGACAAAGAAGTCTATCCTAAAATGCTAGTCATGTTCCCAGATTTTCTGCTCTGTCTGCTATGTTTGGGAATATATGGGTCTTCAGTATAAAAGGCCTGGTTTAAGTAATGTTCATGAACGTACTCTGGAGATGGCACTGGCCAAAGAAGTAGCAGAGACATAGGAGGATAGGGAGGAGATAACACATGAGTTGGGAACAGAAGCAGCAGGAGTGGAAAACAACTCAAATGAGTTGCTGAATGTGAACAGGCACCCATGGAATTCATGCAGGTCAGATACTACTTGTACAATGAATTATACCCCCATCAGCTTTCGCGAGAAATTCGAGAACACCCTTTAAATCCCTCTGTTAAATAGAGTTTGGGTACAAAAGAGCAATCTGTTGTCTAAAAGCTGTGTCTTATGCTACTGGGAAAAACTGCAGTTCTAGTGCTACCATCTCCCCCAAATAGCTGTGTGAGAGGAACTACACTTGGTATGAAAGGATTGCATGTTGGAACTATGAATACCAGTCATTAGTACGGCTACCTCCAGTTAGGCTTTGCTTTTTCGTATTTTGAAAGTGAGCCTGACATAGAGAAGAGAGGATTTAAAGGCAGAAGTCTGAGGACTAGCATTAAAAGCAGTGGGAAAGTACGACGTCATAGAGGAGTGGAGTGGGGAGTGGAGGTGGGTCCAGTGGCTTGTCACTCCCACTGCATCATCACACAGGTATGTTGATTCAAAACACATACTGGGACTGACCACAGTGGGTGAGGTCAAAAGGGGCTCATACAACACAAGCAGTTTTGTTGGCTGAAAGGGGGCATACTTGCAACATACTAATGGGGTGTTTGTGAAAGAGCTCCTTGTCAGGTTTTGTGGGTTTCTTCCTGGACTAATAATGTTATAACCTTGAGTTAATGACCTTCTCAATCAGCTTGACCAGGCTTGACATTAGGCTTAACTAAGAGCTATTGGCAGATCCCACTGTCCCCTGATTCCTATGCTAAAATAGCCTTCTCAATCCATATAGGCATTTTTTTGATCTGTTAATATGCCCTTTAGTTTGTCTGGTGTCCCGACCACCTTTCAAAGACTGATGGACCAGATGAGGCAGCCACATCAACCCTACGCGGCAGCCTACCTGGATGATGTGGTAATCTATGGTCAGGATTGGCCAACTCACCTCAGTGATGTAGCCGCAGTCCTTCAGGCCCCATAAGACACCAATTTAACTGCAAATTCAAAGAAATGTACATCAGGGAAGCAGGAGACTGGGTATCTGGTGGGGAATGGTAAAGTGCAACGCTTGCTCAGTAAAGTGGAAGCCCTAGCCAGCACACTCATTGAGAACACAAAAAAAGCAAGTTTGGGTATTTCTTGGGCTCGCAGGGTATTATAAGTGAATTGTGCCCGAGTTTGCCTCTCTAGTGGCTCTCCTTACCAATCTCATTAAGAAAACAGACCAGTGACAAGTAACTTGGTCTCCCCATAGCCCCAGTTTTTCACAAGAATTTATTTTATATGCAGACACCTGGGAGTGATGCTGTCACAGATGTTCCATGGTCAGACTGCAGACTGTCTGTCCAGGAGACATGAGGATGGTGAGCCACAGAGTAAGTGACCTGACAGGCCCACTCGAGGGTGGAGTGTGTGTGTGGGAGGCAAATACGTGAGGGAGCAAAGGGAGTAAGAGAGAATGAGCGAGCTGCCTGCAGGACACTTGAAGCTTGGAGCAGGCTGGCTAACCAGAGACACCTGGCATGGGAAGGGAACTGCAAGCAGCTGGTTCTTTATTAGAGAACTGAAGCAGTTGTTTGGGGGAGCTGATTCTGGGACGTCTATGGGGCAGTCGGCTCAGAATAGCTGCAAGTTAAACCCAGGCTTGGAACAGTCAGAGCCGTGCCTTGGAAAGTCAGAGCCGTGCCTTGGAAAGTCAGAGCCGTGCCTTGGAACAGATTTTTGTTTAGAATTTATTGTCTGAGTAAACTGCGATGCACTATAAGGATGGTGATTGGATGTGTGTGGAGTCTCTGTAAAGAAAAGGGCCTGGATGTGGGAGAATAGGGGGCAGGGCTGGGCAGAGACAGAGACCACAAGGGGCCACCAACTCCTCTGCATGTTGATAAATTATAAAATGCCAGAATTAAGGTTGCCTGGGCAATTTTAATTTGGCCCTTGAGAGTATGCATTATGATACAGCCTTACTTACACGATCACATCTTATTTTTCCACAGTTGCCAGCAGAGGGAACATTTAGAGCACAGTACCCTGCACTACAGCAGACAGGAGCAGCAATTGCAGGGAAAGTCCTGCCCTGCTCCTGGAGCCCCAGGCTAGAACATGTTAAGTGCAGACAGACTCTTCAGAGAATTTGTCTGCCAAACTCTAATATGTCTCTTCTGAGCATGTGCAAACTTTTCTAAAGGCTTATAACTTAGCCAAATTTGGGTGTTTTTCACAAGAATAGCAAAAGGCACATCCCGGTCACTAAGGCAACCCCACTGTCAAATTTCAAATCCATGCTCCAAAGCATGAGCGTGCTAGAACTTCTCAATAAAGGTTGTACAAAGGTTTTAAACATGGGCAAAATACTGTATTTTCCCTTCTAATCTCATTCTTGGAAATAGCTGAAATATTTTTGCTTCAACTTTCTAAAAGCTTTCAGCCTGAGGCAGATACCCAGCATGAAAAATTTCAGCCTGAATGGTTAGAGTTTGGCTAATTTATAAACAACTGAAAACAAGGCCTTATAATGGGAAATAGCCGATCTTAGCTCTAGTCTAAGCAATGCTAGCAGCTTTGCTTATATTTTTGTTTGTTGTATTAACTGACAACCATTTTTAAAATTATTACATGAAGAACGAGCATATATAAAAAGACTACCCTGGCTTAACCAAGAGATCTTCAATCATCTGAAACTCAAAAAAGAATCCTACAAAAAATCGAATCTATGTCAAATTACAAAGGATGAATATAAACAAATAACACAAATATAGAGGGACAAAATTAGAAAGGCCAAAGCTCAAAACGAGATTAAGCTAGTTAGAGACATAAAGGGTAACAAGAAAACATTCTACAAATACATTAGAAGCAAGAGGAAGTCCAAGGACAGGGTAGACCCGTTACTCAGTGGGGATGAAGGGAACAATAGCAGAAAATGTGGAAATGGCAGAAGTGCTAAATGACTTTTTTGTTTCAGTTTCCTCCAGAAAAGTTTAGTAGCAACTGGACATAGCGAATGCCACAGAAAATGAGGTAGGATCAGAGGCTAAAATAGGGAAAGAACAAGTTAAAAATGACTTAGACAAGTTAGATGTCTTCAAGTCACCAGGGTCTGATTAAATACATCAAGGAGCTGACTGAGGAGATACCTGAGCTATTAGTGATTATCTTCAAAAAGTCATGGAAGATGGATGAGGACTGGAAAAGGGGCAAATATAGTGCCAATCTATAAAAAGGGGAATAAGGACAACCCGGGGAATTACAGACTAGTCAGCTAACTTCAGTACCCAGAAACATAATGGAGCAAATAATTAAGCAATCAATTTGCAGACACCAAGAAGATAATAAGATGATAAGTAATAGTCAGCATGGATTTGTCAAGAACAAATCATATCACACCAACCTAATAGCTTCCTTTGACAGGGTAACATCCTTGTGGATGGGAGGAAGCAGTAGATATACCATATCTTGACTTTAGTAAAGCTTTTGATACTGTCTTGCATTACCTTTTCATAAACAAACAAGGGAAATACAACCTAGATGGAGCTACTATAAGGTGGGTGTATAACTGGTTGGAAAACCATTCTGAGAGAATAGTTTTCAGTGGTTCACAGTCAAGCTGGAAGGGCATATCAAGTGATCCCTGCAGGGATCCATTCTGAGGCTGGTTCTGTTCAATATCTTCATCGATGATTTAGATAATGGCATAGAGAGTACACTTATAAAATTTGTAGATGATACCAAGCTGGAAGGGGTTGCAAGTGCTTTGGAGGATAAGATTAAAATTCAAAATGATCTGGACAAATTGGAGAAATGATCTGAAATTCAATAAGGACAAATGCAAAGTACTCCACTTAGGAAGGAACAATCAGTTGCACACACAAAAAATGGGAAATAATTGCCTAGGAAGGACTAGTGCAGAGAGGGATCTGGGGGTCATAGTGGATCACAAGCTAAATATGAGTCAACAATTGTTTGCTTTTTTTGCAACACTGTTGCAAAAAAATAAAAATAAAGCAAACATGGGACGTATTAGCACAAGTGTTGTAAGCAAGACATAAGAAGTAATTCTTCTGCTCTACTCCACACTGATTAAGCCTCAACTGGAGTATTGTATCCAGTTCTGGGTGCCGAATTTCAGGAAAGATGTGGACAAAGTAGAGAAAGTCCAGATAAAAGCAACAACAATGATTAACGGTCTAGAGAACATGACCTATGAGAAAAGATTGAAAAAACTGGGTTTGTTTAGTCTGGAGAAGAGAAGACTGAGGGGGGCCATAACAGTCTTCAAATACATGAAAGGTTGTTACAAGGAGGAGGGAGAACATTTTTCTCCTTAACCTCTGAGTCTAGGCAAGAAGTTAGGAAGTTAGGACATTAGGAAAAACTTCCTGTCAGGGTGGTTAAGAATTGGAATAAATTGCCCAGGGAAGTTGTGGAATCTCATTAGAAATTTTTAAAAGCAGGTTAGATAAACACCTGTCAGGGATGGTTTAGATCAGGGGTAGGCAAACTTTTTGTCCCGAGACCACATCGGGGAATAGAAATTGTATGGAGGGCCATGAATGCTCACAAAATTGGGGGTTCTGGTGCGGGAGAGGGAGTGGGCTCTGGGGTGGGGCTATGGATGAGGAGTTTGGGGTGTAGGAGGGTGCTCTGGGCTGGGACTGAGGGGTTTGGAGGGCGGGAGGGGGGATCAGAGCTGGGGCAGGTATGCAGGAAGGGGTTCGGGTTCTAGCTCTGGCTGGGGGTGTGGGCGCTGGGGTGGAGCTGGGGATGACAGGTTGGGGTGCAGGAGGGTGCTCTGGGCTTGGATCGAGGGATCTGGAGGGTGGGAGGGGGTTGGGGTGTGGGGAGAAGCTAAGGGGTGTGGCCCCCGACGCAGCACCCCGGCTGGAGCACCGGAGCAGGGCCAAGCCATATGGTGCAGCCCCGACCAGCACCCTGGCCGGAGTGGGGCCAAGCTGCTTGGTGTGGCTCAGGGGCCAGCTTAAAACTGCTTGCGGGCCCGATCCAGCCCGCAGGCCATAGTGTGCCCACCCCTGGTCTAGATAATACTTAGTCCTGCCATGAGTGCAGGGGACTGGACTAGATGACCTCTCGAGGTCCCTTCCAGTCCTACAATTCTATGATTCTATCATATTTTAAGATATAATTATGCAGAAGGTGACTGAAGTGTGCATATTTGAGATTTTGACCTTTACTTTGTTTTTCTGATTGTTTGATTTCTCAACAGTAATGTTTCATTCATGCATTAGTTTTACAAAAAAAAAAAAAGCATAATTTTTATAAATGCTAACGGAGCTTCTTAACACCATAGACTAAAATTTTTTGGTTGAATGCTAATACCCTTGACTGAAGCCACTGAAACCCACCTGCCCTTGATTGTGGACTGGAATCCCCAGCCTCCCTTGACACAGTTCTTCTGAGTACCCAGTCAAATATATTACATAATATTTTTCACCTTGTGTACTGAAAGACCAGAGCTTAGCATTTCAAACCCATTTAACACTTATACCACTTAACTACTTGGCACTAGCTAAACTGCTACCTATTAAGATGAATTGATGCTAATATTGTACTGATTAAGCAGCTTTCTTATTTAATTCTCATTAGGCTAAATCAGTTTCCAGGGAGACAATCCCGATTCAGCAAGTCTCAATTAAGTAGAATAAATTCTTACACTAGTGTAGTATCTTTCTGAATCACCTTATAAATTGTGAGCAAGGGGACAGGAAATTCCATGACTTCCTACCCATACCCTCTTTTAAATCAAGATTGTGGGAGGGGCCTGTCTCTACCATCTATGGAATATAAATGAGGTGCAGAACCCTAAACTCAGGGATCAACTGAGATCTTGGAATACTTTTCAGAGGCAAAGACAATACAAGCAGAAACACTGCACTGGTTCCCATACTTTCCCACCCTCTTGCAGCTGTGCTGCTATGACATGGCCACTGAAGGCCCAGCCAAGTACCAACTACTTATCGCAAGAATAACCAATAAAGATAGCACTGACTGGGTCAGTATTATCTTATGAAGCTATTTAGCATGGCATTCTGGATTCATTGCTGTTTTCTGGAGGCATGATGCCAGTAATAGCAGTAGGCCCATCAACTAAGTCACTATGCATAATTGGGAAGAACTCTGTGCAGTTTGAAAGCTTGTCTCTTTCACCAGTGGAAGATGGTCCAGTAAAAGAGGGTACCTCGCCCACCTAGTCACCCTAATATGCCCAATTAGAGAAGCTTCCCTCTCCCTCCCTTAGGGCAGTATTTTACTGTTACTGCCTTCTGAGTTAATATTTAAAGACCAAATCTTACAGACAAGCTCTCTTCTTTCCCTTAGTAGCGGTCACCTAACTATGTTTTCTTGTTTATATAACATGTAATTGATGTACTCAGTAAGTTTAGCCTGAAAATTTAGCTTTTAACCAGTCTGTGGCACTGTACAGTACTAGCTCTAAACTCCACACTGACAGCTCATCAAAACATGCCCATGCCCAGTTTTCTGCTTGGATATCATCATTCTGTGACCATGAAAGCATTAAACTGGATATTGTGCTGGTAGGTCAGTATCACTACAACTTGCCTAAACAAAAATAAAATAGCATTTCATGCTTATTGATCTTGATTTTTTTTTTTGGCCATTTTTATGCTTCATTGACTATAATCACAGTAAGGTTAAGTCTTGTAAAAGGAACTGAAATTTCTCCTCTGAGTAGTTTAGACATTTCACATTTCAGCTGCTCCCACAAACATTTTTATTTTTTTTCCAAATGCAGTCCTTTCCAAGGACTTAAAAAAAAAGGTTGATCTTTAAGTAATACATGTGATATTAGTTTTTCCGTTTTAAAATAATCACATTATTGCAGACATTTTAATAGCTGTAGAGGTTGCTATGTATTAACATGATTCATGGTCCTTGACAGCAGTGTCTCTGAAAATCCCACAGGAATGCAAAATACAAAACTCCACACACGTTCAAATTTTACTGCCTGCAGCTAAAAGAGGGGGAAAAAACTTAAAACTGTTGAAACCCTTCAACTTTAAAAGCATTAATAGATGGTCCTGGGGGATTAAATCTAAATCTTAATGTGTAAAAATCAAGTTAATAACCACAGAGATTAATATGGTTGCATTTGATTATTGTGATAATGCAAACAATTAGTACTGCTAAAGTGAGATATATTAGCCTCCTACTTGCCCCACACATCTGCAAAGCATTGGAAATAAATGGAAATAAAACATTTTGCTCTGAGAGGGGTTTTTTTTGCCTTTGTCTTACTTTCTCTGTCGCTGACTCATTTTTTAAATTATAATTTTCAATATTTATTTTTAAGCTCTTCTTTTATAAGATACGTATAAAATCAGCTGCCATAATCAGATTTCATCAATTCTGTATTGTCAGCAAACTATTTATGCGTTGCTTACCAGTATCAATAATTAGACAAATTTTCATGATAAATAGTGTTAGATTTTTTTTTTAAAAGATAGGAAAACCATGTGCGTGTATCAGCTTGACAAAAATATGGGCTTCCTCCTACTCCAGTTTAATTCAATGGGTTTAATTCCAGACTTCAATGGGAGCAGAATCAGGCATCTAATCTAATCTATGTTTTAGACGGAATTGGAACTGCCACCTATACTTCAGGTTGCCTGACATTTCCCATTATAAAACCCTGTTCTCAGTTGCTTATAACTTGGCCAAATTTTAACTGTTTGAGCTGAAATTTCACATGCCCAGTGTTTGTTTCAGGTTGATTTTTTTTTCTGGCAAAAGTGGTTTATCTATTTACAAGCTCTAAATCAAAGGAAATGTTATTTTGCTCCCATTAAAAGTATTCTTGCAACCATTTAATTGAGAGCAAGGACACGGAGAACAGTAGCAGAGTGAGGGCAAAAGACTAAACTTGGATGAAGAGACCAGAGGAGGGAGACTGGACTGAGTGGGGGAGACCTGGAGGCTGACATGAGGACTGGCTGGGCAAGAAAACTGGGACTGGGATAAAGGACCCTGGGTTGGGCAAGGACTAGCTGGGCAAGGAATTAGGAGGAGGGACTGGGGTTCTGAGCCTGGGGGTGAGGATTGGGAGATGGGGTTGTGAAAGACTGCAAGTTGGATGGGAAGCCCAGAGCAAGCAACTAGAACTAGCTAGAGGAGGAGACTGGGACAGGGATTTTTGATCCAGGGAGCTGGAGAAAGATTGGGATGAGGAGCTGGGGCTCAGGGGAGATAGGAGTGGCATGGGGACAGGCTGAAGCAGATAGGGCAGAAGGCTCAGGCTTGTGGGAAACAGGTGCAGAAAGACCTCTGTGATCATTAAGAATACTCCTTTCCAGAACCAAGATTCTGGAATCTCCCTATTCCTCTTTTGACAGCCAATGTGTGAAGGCTGTCGGCAAAGTGTATGTCTCATCCCTCCTAAAGTATTTATTTACTTAGAGGATGACATCTTTCTGCTGTTATCAGTTACTCAGTTAGCTGAAGTAGCAGAGGTCTGTGTTGTGGATCTACAGGTTACAGCTGATGAGCCAGGTGGTTGGCAATATGATGTCACATGGTAGAATTTCTGTTGCTTCACTTTGCTTTTTTAGGAAATTATACACAAAACAATGTTGAAAGAGTGTTAAAGTTGCAAAGTCAAGCACTCAAAAGTTAGGAAATGCCAGAATTAAGGTTGCTTGTGCAACTAATTCAGCCCACTTTTGTGTATGCACTATGATACAATCTGTAATTATATGATCACATACTATTTTTTACACAGGACTCTAACCTCATTTAGTACACAGGATGGGCCTTCTCTGGGGATGAATCAGAGTTGTGGAGGCATTGTTTATAGGACTCTTGCTTGATTGTTGCAGAAGTTGGAAGGTGTGTAATGAATGAGGCAGGGAAATGCAGGAAGAGAAAGGAGGGTCTCATGATAAAGGCGGTTGAATGTTGCTCTGGAGAACTGGAATTTATCCCTGCCTCTGCTATAGAATTCCAGTGTGGTTTTGAGCCAGTCACTTAACCCAAGCTTTTCACAGGTGGTCACTAATTATGCATTCCTTATTTTCTGGGTGCCCAACTTAAGACCCATGTGTCGGATTTGCAGGAGTGCTGAGCAAACAACTGCAACTGAAGTCAGTGAGACCTGTGCTTTAATATATAAAACTCTATAAAATGTGAAGTACTCTGAAAAATCAGGTGCTAATGGATACTTTTGACTTTAATCTCTATGTGCCTCAGTTCCCCATCTGTAAAATAGGGACAATGCCATCACCTCACCTAGCAGGGGCATTGTGAAAATACAGAGAGTACCACAGAAAATGGTGCCTTCAGAGCAGGGTTTGAATAGTGTGCAGTAAATAAGGCCTGGGGCCAGAAATACAATGGGGATAAAATGAAATGTGGTATAGCAGCTCATCTGGAAGGCACTGTCCATTCTGTGTACTGAATGAGGTGGGGCCCTCTGGAAAATACAGTACTGACCATGTAATTAAAGATTGTGCATATTCATTATGATATAAGTGGGATGAATTAAGGTCTCACGGTAATCTTAATGTTGACATTTCCTAACTTTTGAGTACTTGACTCTGAATCTTAATAATTTTCTTCTGTTTTTTGTGTATGATATTTATTTATATGACCCCATCACTGTGGTATCTGTGTGCCTCTTGAATAATCAAAATAAAAATGTGCTAGATCATATCCCCCAAATCCACATATGGAGGGGATCCTCCATACAGGGAGCATAGAGCGCTATCCAGAGGAGGGCTCAAGAACTTCTGGAGGCCCTACAGAAGACTATCTGTGTCATTCAGGGTACACAAAAGTGTGTGGCTGTAGCTGGGATCACCTGGGAGGGAAAGTGATTAGGCCAGGGACAGAGCAAGGGAGAACACACCTTTCCAGCCCCATAGAAATTACTCAGAAAAATATTAATACAGACCTAGGCTTTTCCATGGAACCTTGCCCTAGGGAACAGTGGAGCTGAGCTCCTTAGGGAGAGGGGTCATGTCATTCTGTGGATCTGCCTGGTTTCGGGGCAGGTCCCAGGGCCTTTCCTGCTGTGAGCCAAACCCGATTCTCCTCTTCCCCCTGCCATGGTGGCAGAGAATCTCAGGAAGGGAATCCTCACTGAGAGTCCCTCATAAAATTTCACCTTCCACAGTTTGTCTCTTGGAAGGGGACAAGTCTGTACGAAAAACTAACTTGATGTGTTTGTAGGTGTTTTTTGTGTGTGTGGATGCATGTTGTATGCACATGTGCAATAACTGGATTTTACAGGTGATGCCTTGATACTTTGGGCTGATGCAGTTGCATATTTTTAGACATACCTGCTAATTTCTGAAGGCTAGAAATCTGTGCAGAAACATAGAGATATCTTTAACTCAACTGAAATACTTTGGATTTGGAGAGCTCTTTTGAGGGACAGATTGGAAAAAACAGTAAACGTAAATGTGGCAACTGTGCATTTCTGTTATAGAGCATTTTACATGTGGGAGAATGCTTCATTGTCTTGCAAAAGTGAGAACTTTGGGATTGAAACTGATGACAGTAATTAAGATGATTTAAAAGAAAAAGCCCAGCTGCAGAAATGAATAAAAAAGAAAGGTTTTGCCAACATTTTCCTCAATGATGGTAGAGATGTATATTAAAGAATGGAGGTTGACAGAAAAGAAACACAACCCTGAGAAAAAGAGGCAGGAAAGCAGGCATTAAACTTGTGAAACTTCAGCATTTCAGAAGACCTGTGGGCAGAGTACAGAGGAAGGCATGGAAAACTTAAGCATGAAAGATTTTTAACAGCTGGGCACTTTTTTTAGTTTTTTGATTATTGCATACACTATATCATTGGAGAAAAGAGAAAATTAAATTAAGATATAAAAAATAAAGGGACAAGAGTTATAAATTTAAAGAAAGAAGATGAGAGAAATAATATGTTAGCAATTTATTTGGGCTCCCTTTCCAGCTATGTTCTCCACTATATCCTATTAAAATCTTGCATTGTGCTTCTCACTTGAGCTCTCTCCTGCAGCGTTTGCTGGCTACCCCATTTTTTGAGCAAATTTTGTGTAGATTTGGGGGAGCTCTCTAAGCAATCATAACAACAATGGAATATTTATTCACTATTTCTTACCAAAGCATCATAGACACAGTACCTTTGGATGAGGGAGGAAGAGGAGAACTGATGTCCGTGGCTCCAGTTCCCTGAGTCTGACAGCCTCTTGACAGTTACTAATATTAGCACATTTAATGTGTTTAATCTAATTGTAAGGTTTGTGTGATGTGTTTTTGATTTCCTGCTTCAGAAATACATTTTGGCTAGAAAACAAGTGAGGCATACAATTCTTTTTTTGCCATACAAATATCAGGAAATTATTACCTGTCTACCCAATTTACATTATATAATCGGTTACTTACATCCAGTTGGAGATTCTTGTTTATTGGTTATTCAATCATTGTGTGAACATGGGTAAACAAATGTAATTACTTTTGAGGAATGTGAGGTCAGCAGGATCCAGTCCTCACCTAGCCTTTGTGAATAGTGTTTGTTTCCACAAATTGCACTTTGTTTTTCTGTCTCTTAACCACTTCAGTTTATCTTTATTCTCTGAGGTTCATGTGATTGCTTCGTTGTCTTCTAAAATCTTAAAAGTTCTTGCCTGCATTTTTAAATTAGTTACTAAAAGAATGTATAGAACCAGAAGTAAAATTTAACCAAGACACCTTTCTCTACAAATTCAGCAAATTAATTGTGTTAACTCTATCCATGTAGCGCTCGAAATAAGAAGACCCCAGAACAAGACAATCTGTTGCTCCACCTATAGTCAGTAGTTATTCAATTTGATACTTTTAATAGATGTCCTAATTTTCTCATGTTTTATACTTCTGCATCTTGAGTGCTTTTGAGTTTTCAAAGTCTTATTTTCATCTCTGAGTTCTCTTACTTTGCATTTTTTATTATTTTTGATGAACAAAGTGACAAAACGATTTTGTGACCAATGTGAGAGTACTTTTTAATAAAAGAGCTTAAAATTAAGACCCTGACCCTGCAACAGATGCAGGCAGGTGAATGATGTCAGGGCTCAGCACAGGTGCATATACTCACCTGCCTGTATCTCATTGCAGGATTGGGACCTAAATGAAACAAAGTGTGAACTCAAATCTACATTTGTTGTTTATTTTGTTGGGAGTGTGGAAGGAAGAGATGATACTTTTTATAAAACTGCGAGTGATTATTTGTGGTATTGTGTGATATGAATTAACTGGGGCCTATTTCTTTAATTGTTTAATTTATCTGGATCTTGATTCTGCAAACCATTACTCACAGGAGTAACCCCATGGAAGCCAATAAGACTACTCATGTAAATAAGGTAGAATGATGCAAGTAAAGGTTAGTAGGATCAGGCTACTGAATATGTTTTCCGGATTCCTAATTAAAGCTTGTATTTTATACATTAGGGCCCACCCCTCCTCCGATTGAAGGAATGTCAACGATCCCATTGATCTCAGTGAGAGCAGGTATTATAAAATAAGATTTATAAATATATTTTTGTACATTCCTTAGTAATCCAAAAATATGTTACATTGAAATATACTGTTGGCTCAAGCATCGGGACAAAGTAACAAGGGTTACAAAAATCCAGTACAATTGTTATTACTTTTTTAAAATGTAAAGGAAAGGCAGTTATGGAGAAGATGTGTCCCTAACAAACTTTATACCTATAAGCTAACAATTCTAAATTTTAAAACAAAGGGAATTTAAATTAATTATACCATTTTTTACAACTCCCCAGTATATTGCCATTATGGATATACTTCACAGCTCAACTAAAAGATCATATTGCTTTAAAACAGGGATACTAAAATCAAGCATGCCTGAAGGAGAATTTGTGAACACAATTATGTCTGCCATACAGTTGCCAGGTCAATGGGTGGTGTATGATGCACCCATCTTTCTAGGAGCAGTAGTATTTCCTGCTGTTTTTTCAGTTAATGATTCCAAAGAATGACTTTTCCCTTAGGAAAAATTTAATCTTCTGACCTTTTTCTCTATCTGTCCATTCCTTTTAAGTCACAGGCCCCCTTCATTTAGCTTACATCAAGCTGTTTTATTTTCTTCAAAAACATGGTTGAAGTGATTGCTTTTGCTTTCATTTAACCCTTGAACTGGATGCATTTCAAAACTAAAGCACTTGCACAAAATATGGGCTCGCTGGCAAGCACTTCTTTCAAATCTCTATATTTGTCTTAAATGTGACTGCCAATCCTCAAAATCACTTTGACAACTGACTAACTTCAAAATGCAAGCCTTTAATGTAGTCTTGCAATCATCTTAGAGATTTGCTTTAGAAAAAATGACAGGAGTAAAGCAGCTATTGGATTTTTTGAATCCCATCAAAAAGCTATTGGTACTAAAGTGATACAAAAGGAAATTCTATTTAAAAAATGTTAACAATGACCATCATGCCCTCTTCAGATTAACTTTAAATTTGAGATCATGAAGAAATATCAGTGTTTCACAGTTAAACTGTCGAAGCTTTTGGCTTTGTTTGAGCTATGCAGACATTAGTGGATCAAATTTAGTGTCAGAATATAATAAAATAAGATTATAATTACTTTATTATTCTCAAGAGTGTTGACATTCGGGCACAAGGAGTTCTTGAGAGTAAGTGAAAACAGAAACTGCCTTGTGCTCGAAGCTGTCAGCTAACTTCCTTATACTCTGCAGCAGACATTGGTTTTGTCTGTACTGTATTACACTGCATTATTGCCAACATAATGATACATGAATATTCCTCCATTTTCAGAACTATAATTAATGCTTGATTTTGACATTATGACAAACTAGTGCAGCTCCACAACAGAAACATCCAAATCTAGGAACAAAGGAATTGCCATACTGGAAAAGACCAATGGTCCATCTAGTCTAGTGTCTTTCTGTCTCTGATAGTGGCCAATGCCTGAGGCTTCAAAGGAAGGCATAAACCCCCCATAATGCACCTAATTGCAATACTATACCACAGAGGGAAATTTCTTTGCAACCCCAGCTGGTGATCAGCTTATGCCCTGAAGTATGAGGATTGATAGCCCTTATAATTTGTATTCCAGCTAGTGTAGCTGCAGATGCTATATTTAATCAAATACATGTCTAATAGTTTTGTAAAGCTAAGTAAGGACTAAATACTGCTGTCTCGCAGGAAAAAACACGGGGGAAGAAAAACTGCTGAAAAATTTCCCGAGGAGAACCTCATGGAGTTTGCACTGCATTCTTCCCTCAGGGGAAAGTAGTTTGCATTCTCATGGAAGAAGCTGGCAAATAGACTTCAAACCTTCACTGGCCTTAGAGTTGCCAGGGGTATCCCGCTTCAACCTTGACCATTGGCTCCTCTTGCCTCTTTTTATGCCCTAACCCATTACTTCTGAGAGTGGAGTTTAGAAGGCAGAGTGGAAGTTAATGATACCTATAGCAGCAATTACCTCCTACTTGGATTTTTGCCTGAAAATCCACCAGGTTTTGATGAAACAACATTGCATAGAATAGTTGTTCCTCAGCTTTCCCTCTCTCAACCTGATATGTTCCCCTCACCAAACCTGGACACCCCGCAGCCATGCAATGATTGTGTGAAGGAACATCTGTAGATTTTAGTGGAACTGGGGGAACATGCCAAAGAGCAGATCTTCCTCCTTTTGTTGGCTTTATGGCCTTTCTACCTCTATTTTATTTTATTTTATTTACTCCCCTTCTTGCACAGAAGATCAGCAATTGTTGCCCCAGAGTTTTCTGCCTCAGTAATATCCTGCAGCAGTTAATTCCACAGGTTCACTATACATTATCATGAAAAAAAGTATTGCCTTATATCCACTTAAGTGTGTTTCCCTGCTTTTGTGTATGTATGTAATGGAACAGGATAGGTAGGAGCACCAGAGTAACTTTTTCTGTTCTATCCATAATCTTATAGACCTCTAACACACGTCCTCCTCTTCTTTCTAAAGCCATGTCTACACTATAAGGGCTTGACTACTCTTGAGAGTTGCAGCGCTGGGAGTTACAGCGCTGCTCGTACAGCTGTCTAGGGAAAGCGCTGGTGTGTGGCCACACTCACAGCTACCAGCGCTGCAGTGTGACAGCATTTGCAGCGCTGTTGGGAGTGATGCATTATGGGCAGCTATCCCAGCGTTCAAGTGGCAGCAATGTGCTTTTCAAAAGAGGGGGGTGGGGTGTAGCGTGACAGGGAGCGGGGGAGAGAGAGTGGATTTTTGGAGCTGACACTGTGTATCAGCTCCCTGCCTTGCAAAATCAGAAAATTTTCCCGACCCCTTACTCTTAACTGCAAACAGCCTGCAGACCAGATAAGCAGCTGCTCCAACGGACTCCCATTCTCCCCCCTGCCCCCACTGTTTCTATCCTCAAGCAAACACTCATCCCCCTGCCTGCCTCATTCACAGGGGTTATCTCATTTGATTGTTCACAGTCAGTTACAGATTGATCACAGCAAACAGGAGCTGTGTTTGTTTTTTAGATAAGCAGCTCCCGGAGCCCCAAGTACACAACAAAACAAAGAGAGGCTGCATAACAAAACAAAGAGAGTAATCAGTTAAAAGCATTCTGGGATATCTCCTAATACCCTGGAGGGCAATAACAGCGCTGGTGTGTGGCCACACCTGACGAGCAGCGCTGCATCACCAGCGCTGCACTAGTTATACCCCAAGCAGACCAGGTGTACAGCCAGCGCTGCAGCCAGGGAGTTGCAGCGCTGGATGTGCCTTGCAGGTGTGGACAGTTACTAAGTTGCAGCGCTGGAAAGCCTCCACCAGCGCTGCAACTCTCAAGTGTAGCCAAGCCCTAAATTATGTCAACTTATGTCGACATACAGCCACCACAGTTATTCAATCACTTGTGTGTGCACACTGGGTTCCTTGGGTAGGTGGTGCGCATCCTCACTAGGAGCGCTTGTATTGATTGCATTGTCAGTGTGTGGCATTGTGGGATGGCTCCTGAAAGTCAGTAACAGTCAACATAAGCAATGCAATGTCTATACTGACACTGCATCGACCTAATTACATCAACCATGACTCTCTGCTGCTCAGGGAGGTGGTGTTACTAAATCGGAAGAGAGAGGCACTTATGTCGGCGAGAGCCAAATTTAAGTGAAGACATTTCCACAGCTAGATTGATGCAAAGCATCTTATGTCAATCTAACCCTGTGGTGTTTTACTCATTTAATTTTATTCTTATATCAATCCCCTTCCCCTGTATCTTTAATCATATTCAGTGCCCTTTTCTGGATGTTTTCTGTTTCTGCTATGTCTTTCCTAAGTTTAAATGATTAAAATTTAACACTGTGTTCCAGATGAAAACGTACCTTCACTTCATATAATGCCATAATATTGTTAATATTATTCTCTTTTCTCCTCTTAATGTATTCTGACATCTCATTTGTTGGTTGTTTTTAGTTTTTTTAAACTACTATGGCACATTGAAAAGAAATGTTCACTGAGTTCTCCAGAATGATGCCTAATTTTTTTTCTTGCACTAATCAACAACCAGTCAGAATAACTGATTGGGGAGTTGAAATTGTTTTTTTTCCAATGTGTACCACTTAGTGCTTGTCTGTGTTTTTGTTGCCCTTTTGTCTTGGTTTGTAAGGTTGGTCTGCAGTTCCTCACAATTCTTCCTAGGTTCAACTAACATAACTATGGGCTCTTCCCATTTAAATCAATGGAATTTTTGTGCACACATCAGAGAGTGGAATTTAGCCATTGTATGAGAAACAAATTTTGCTGCCTTACTACTCAGAACTTTTTTGAGGTTGTTAATAAATAGGCTGGAAAGAACCATTTCAAATATTAATATTGATCACTTGGGCATTTCAGGGTTAACCTCTCTTTCTCTGCTATGAATTGGCATTTATTCTTTTGCATTTCTGATAAAAAAGCATGTGGTATAGTGGTCTGAACACAACACTGGAACCCATGAGCTCCTGAACTAAAATCCTCATTCTGACATGGATTCTCTTTGTGGCTATAAGTCACTTAACCTCAGGCTAAATGAACCTATCTAATAAGGAAGTTAAGATAATTAAATAATGCCTATAAAGTGCTTTGATAATGGAAAGTTCTAGGTATTCTTATTTTTGTTTCCCATCTCTAACCCATTTTTTAACCCATCACAGGATGCTACTTCTTATTCTGTAGTTACCAGGCTTTTCTAAGAATCTCTTGTGCGGAACTTTATCATAGGTTTTCTGAAAGACAACATAAATCATATCCTCCAGTTCTGCTTTATCCACTACTTCATTAACTCTTTCAAATAATTCTAACAGGTTAGAAAAGACATTTATTTTTACAGAAACTTTGCAGGATTTCTCTATTATTTTTGTGCTTTATCATTCTATTTTTATTGATTCTCTCAATATTTTCCTGGTACTAAAATAAGACTCAACAGTCTAAAATTCCCAAGATCATCATTAACACCTTTTTTAAAAGATGGGTACAACCTTGGCCATCTTCCAGTCCTGTGGTACAGTAGCTGTTTTTAATGATAAATTACATATTTTTGTTAGCAACTCAGTTACATTGGTCTTTAGTTCCTTTAGAACTCTCGGATGAATACCATCTGGTCCTACTGATTGATTGCAATTTAATTTCTCGAGTTGTTCCATCACCTTTTTTTGATATTCCCATTTCTGATAATGCCTCACTTTCAATACCTAAAAAGAATAAATGAGGGGTAGGTATTTCATCTTCTTTCGTAAAGAACAGTATGAAGAAATAATTTTGTTGCTTCCTATTCTTTTTTGATTGTCTAATGTAGATAAACAGGAAAACAAAATAGAAAAGCAAGATTTTTTTCTTCTCTGTTTTAAAAGGACTTCAACATTTTCTTTAAAAAATACCACAGATATCTCTGAGATCTTTAAGTGAGACAATATGATAGACTCTGACACCCAAAATTTTAAGTTCCATTGGCATTTTCTATTAATTGTACCTTCTGATTTTCAGCATATGATCAATAGTGGAATGCAGTGGAAGAGCTGCCAACATATTTGGCTTTTAGTGTTGAATGTTCGCTATAGCCATGTAGAAAAATAAAGATGTATTTATACTATATATAGTGCCAGAATTTAGGGGAGGGGGAAATAACTCAGAAGACAAGCTCCTGTAATAGAACATTTAGCTGATAAACAAGCAAACAAAGACAAAACTATTACCATACTGAAATAAAAATAGAGTAAGAAGTAAAACTACGATCATTACTGTCAATTGGTATCATACTTCTCAACTCTATACATCTATCCCTCCCCCCTCACACACATGCTCACATACTTCTCACCATTTTCTGCTGTGTCTTCTGACTAATTTAGACTTT